>NW_008339436.1:3212339-3251256 GCF_000622305.1 Nannospalax galili | reverse complement strand
TATATATATATACACACACACACACACACACACATATCGTTTAAATGGAATTGCCCCACATGGGGTGATAGTGCTTCCCAGAGGAGCTTAGAGACTGTGGCTAAAACCCCAGTGCCAGGCAAGAGACACCTTCCTTTGCGTTGTTGGTCACAAGTGTCCAAGAAACCCCTCCAAACAGTGTAGGCTGTTTCCATTGCCCTTGGTTTCTCCCAGAATTTGAATGTAAGATCGTGTTGGTGAAGATGCCACACACTTTCACACTGTGCTCACAGGAATTGCAGGAGTCAAGCTGGTACTATTCTGGAAGCTTTCTCCTTGAGGCATAGCTCTCATAGTATCAGAAGCTGCCAAGGGAGAAAAGTAATCAGTAGTCCTACTTAGAAATAAAGCCTGCAAACTACAACGGTGACCAGCCTGGCAACATATATCCAGGGGTGCAGTAGTGGAACTTATATTTTGGGGGTGACCAACGGCTGTCTAATTGGACTTACGATCTGCTTAGTGGGAGGAAATTCATTCCTGGTACTATAAACCTAGACAAATACCCATGGATGGAGACGTCATAAACCCTAGAGGAGAACCTACTACTGCCATTTTCCTGAATTAATAGAGCTTCCAACTATATTCTAAATGCTCAGTCCTTATACCCACAGATAAATGCAGCTCTCACTTTACATCTACAAATTCCCTCTACCTAAGGCTCGGGGAACATTGTGAAAAGGGACAGAAAGATTTTAAGAGGACCAGAACAATTGCTGCGCGATAGTGTCTTCTAGACGTGACAGGGTTGCCATACCCGCGAACTCTCAACGGTATGGTTGCCTGCACCAGACCATACCAGTTGACATGCCAGTGTGGAGGGGAGGGGGCATTTAACAAGGCTCCACCTCTAGATAAAAAGCTACAGGCATTCACTGGCTGCTTGGGTGGAGGGGGGGTAGTGCAGAAATCAGTTTTCTTCAGAAACAGCCCCATGATAGGTTTCCCAATCCTAACTCATCATGCGGACAACACTATATATCTATATTTAAAGCAGCATATATGTAACTAGTAATAACAGATGAGGAGTTGAAGGCAGAGAATGGAGGGTGGAAGTGATGTAAATGCAGTGTACTCATGTATGAAAATCTCAAAAATACTGAAAAAAAAAACCCCACCTGTTTGGCTAGGGAGATGGCTTAGTTGGGAAAATGAGTGTTGCACAAGCAGAAGGACTTGAGTTGGTGCTCAGCACCTCCATAAAAGCTGTGGCTGTGAGGACCTGTAATTTCAGTGCTGGGGAGGCAGAAACGGAGACTCCCTGAGGCTTGCAGGCCGCCAACCTATTGTAATCAGTGAGCCCTAGGCTCAGTAAGAGACTGTCTGAAAAAATAAGGTGGAAATTGTCTGAGGAAGATTCCTGACAATCAACCCCTAGGTTCCACCTCATAACATTGCACACACCTGAATGTGCACTCATACAAACATAAAATCAGAAATTAAATTAAAACCTGCTTTAACTGAAGGTAGTCAAAATTTATAATTTGCACCGGGCATGGTGGCGCATGCCTGTAGTCCCAGCACTTGGAAGGCAGAGGCATGCGGATCTCTGTGAGTTCAAGGCCAGCCTAGTCTACATAGTGAGTTCCAGGATAGCTGGGGCTACAGGGAGACCCTGCTTCAAAAAGACAAAAAAAAAAAAAATTATAATTTGCATGATTTCCTGGTGTGACTTGGTATGTTTTAAATGAATATTTTAAAAACAAGGATTATAGGGTCTGGAGAGATGGCTCAGTGGTTAGGAGCACTGGCTACTCTTGCAGAGGACCTGGGTTCAGTTCTTAGCATCTACATGGTAGCTAACAACAGTTCCAGATGATCTGATGCCCTTTTGACTTCCACAGGCTTTTCACTTCATGAGTACACTTACATACATGGAGACAGTACACTCACACCCATAAAGTAAAAAATAAATAAAGTATTTAAAAATAAGAATAAGGATTATAGTATTTTATGTATATTTTATGTCTGTGTATATATTTGTGTGCAAGTTATGGTATATGTAATGTATAGGTGCATTTATGTAGTACCCATTTATTCTTACAGTTCTGTACTATATTTGATGAGATAACTTCAGAGCAGATTTCATTCAAGTGAGGAAATAGCACTCATTAGTCTGTAATGAGCTGGCTTTATAAGTATAATAAGAATAGCATCGTAAAGAAGGTCAGGTGGACCAGCAGAGAAAGTGCATCCTTCTTTCTTAATCTGATATCAGCCTCGCTTTTAACATTCCGGCTTACCTTGGGAAAGTTACTTAGCTGCAGGCCTTTTATTAGGCAGTGATGAATCCAAATGGTTTTACAGGTCTGTTGGTCATTTAAGATAGGCTACCTTATTTTTGCTTCAGTTTCTCTGGCCTGTTATACTGGAAAAGTGCCTGTGGTCATTGTCATGGTGCAGGAAGGTTAAGAAGAGTAGTGAGCATGGTGGTGTCTGCCTGTTTGAAGCAGCTCCTGATGTCCTCATATCTGGCATTCACCTTATAAATACTTGAGTTTTAGTTTCTGCTCCAAAACAACCTTTAAAGAATTTCCTTCTTTAATATTAGTCCTGTGTATACATCTCAGTGTACCTTCCTCTTTTCTGTATTCATTTCTTATGTCCAGAGGATTAAAATGCTACGTGTAAATGCTCCAGTAAGTGGAGTAGACCTCATGGCCACGTGTTTATCTGGTCCATCTTAATAGAGGTGTAGGGTGAAGGAGTCATTAGGCTTCACACTTTCACACTAAAGAATTTTAAAGAATTTGTGCACCTGGAAGCTGGCATGACGGCTCAACAGGTAAAGGCACCTACAGTTAAACCTGACTACTCAAGTTCTGTCCCCAGGACCCACATGATGGAAGGAGAGAACCAACTTCCACAACTTATCCTCTGACCTTCACATGTGCACCATGGCACGCACGCACACACACACACACAACCTTCACATGTGCACCATGGCACACACACACACCAATACATTTTTTAAAAATATAATTTAAAAAGGATGTGTGTGCCTCGTGCCCACTGGACTAAGAGGGTCGTGGGTGACAGTCTCTGTAGACAAAAGAATCTGCATGAATTGCTTTGTAAATTCACTGTTAGAGGTTTGTGTGCTTAAGTTTTAAAATTTCTTATTACAGTGCAGCTTATGATGCCATTCTTGAAAGAAATGTTGCAATCAAGAAGCTAAGCCGGCCATTTCAGAACCAAACTCATGCTAAGCGGGCCTACAGAGAGCTAGTTCTTATGAAATGTGTTAATCACAAAAATGTAAGTAAATATTTTACATTTCTTATGTGTAGATGAAATCAAGATTTATTCATGAATACATGCCTGTGAGAGGCTTTTTTTTAATATTAGGGGCTTTAAATTGCTTTTCTGGATTGAAACGTTGTTTAAACTCCAAGGTGTAAGTTTTTTCAGTATTATTAAATAGTGCCAAAAGAAAAAAATGGCCTCTGAAATTTAGATTGGATCATTTTATTTACTTTATAATAAAAGGAGTTTTGAAGAGTTAAGTATTTTAGAAGAATTTTATTCAAGCTTGATCTCATCTTTTGCTTTTTTGTTCTCTATAACGCTGGCATTTCAAAAAACTGTGGCCTTAGTATAGAGATAAAATTGTCCCCATTTTACTTTGACATTGGAACTTAATGGGATACAAAATTCAAACTACTACTCTCTACCCAGTTCTCACTTAAATAATATCAGTATTTACTGATCACTTTCATGTTGCAGATAATCACTAAAAATAATAGTTGAACAAAGACTTTTTGAAAAACTTTAAAGAGAATTAAGAAAACATTTCTAATTTGAGCATAAAACTTCATTCATTTTGAAAATAAGCACATTGAAGTTTACATCAAGTATACTAAGGCTTTTGCAGTGGACTTAATGGAATAATCTCTCCAAGCTAGGAGGAACATAACTAGAAGAGAATTGCATAAGGGACTTGAAATACTAAACTGAAAGCATCTGGCTGGAGACATACTTGACCAAAGGAGTATATAAACTAGGAGTTCAGTTCTTTCTGGTGACAGAAAACACAATTCACCACATTTTGAAACCTAACATTGTATAACCTTTGTATATTAGAGTTACAGATTCATCACCAACAGAGTAAATGTGTAGATGCTAAGAGTCAGGCTTAGTTCTTGGGAAGGTCATTATGTTTTGAAGGCAATGAAACAAGCTAAGAGTATTGAACTTTGACTGTCAAATGGTGACAGGTGGACAGTAAGTGCTGAGATCTCAAGGAGATTTCTGTGAACTTTAAGAACTGAGAAGTCTTTGAGGGAAAGCAGGCCTAAGCTGACTCTTAACAATGGTATAAAAATTAGATTGTTGAAAAAAGGGGACCTGACAGAGGAAGAACAGCATTTTTTTAAAAAGCTCACAGACAGAAGTTTGACTCCCAGCATCTACATGTTGGCTGACAGTCACCCCTAACTCTAGTTCCTGGCCACCTGACTCCCTCTTCTAGCCTCTGCAGACACTGCACACACATAGTATACTTATATACATGCAGACATGTAGACTCATAGGCATAAAATTTAAGAAACAAAATTTTTTAAAGTTAAAAATAAAAAAAACTATGCTAAAAACCAGGAATTGGATGGCAAGATGGCTCAGCAGTTAAGGGCCCTGACTGTTCTTGCAGAGGATAGGTTTAGTTCCCAGCATACACATGCAGACTAACAACCAGTTCAAGGTGTCTAACATCCTCTTCTGACTTCTCTGAGAGTACTACACACACATACCTATAAAATAAAATTGAAATTTTTAAATTAAAAACTCCAAAAACAATAATCAGGCATGGTGGCTGCCAACCTTTAATCCCAACAAAGGCAGAGGCAGGCAGATCTCTGTGAGATAGAGGCCAGCCTGGTCTGTATGTATAGCAAGTAGCTGGGGCTACAGAGCAACCCTGTCTCAAAAAGACTAAAAGAAAAGGAATGGCGGCTATACTTTTTGACTCCCTGATGGAAAAATAGATGTTTATGCAATGTCCTATTGTTTCAGTACTTTTATTATCTTGTACACAGGTCATCTCTAAATGATCTCTAGTTTTTCCACTCTTTTCAAGGTTTTCATAATTTTGAGTTTCTCTTTTCACCTGGTCACTTATTGAATGCACTATGATAGATTACTTTGCATATAGTACTACATACATGTCTGGTGGAATCCTTTCAAAACTGCTGAAGCTCTTGTCTTCTTGTCTTCACTATTAAAGTCCTATTGTTTTCAAGTAACTTTTGTCAAAGGGTTCATAGCAAATTACATTTCATCCTCTTGTTTATCTGTTTTGGAAAATTAAGCATAGTACTTTCTGTAGTTCCCCCTTTGGATTGCAAAGGTAAAGATTGGCTCTTCTCCCTAGAGTATCAGAGGTTGCTTCCCCCCCCCCGCCCCCGACCTCCTTCATTCTGACTTTACATTTACTGGATTCACTTCCTAGATTTGCTTATGATGTCTTGTGATAGCTGAAACCATTGAACATATTGTAGAAATTACACGTATAACTATCAGAATTATCCAGGTCTCCCTAGTTCTTCATCTTGTTCACATGGATGTTATTAGAGACATTTTCACAAATGCCTTTTTGATATCTTAATATATGGTATCTAGTTGCAATTCTTATCCATTGCTATTATTCTTTGTTGTCTACAGAAGAAAAATATACTAGTTCTTTGAAAGTAATCATAGTCCCTTATCTCTCTTCTTTTGGTTTGCCCAGATATTAATGAGAATAGTTGTACTACCTGTCCAAGTATCCACATGGGCAGTTCACAGGCTTATTTATACCAGTCAGATACTATTTTATTTTACTATATCTTAAACAATTAGTTTTGCTCTTTCTGGTGTAATTTTTTTCTGAATTTATTCACTGACAAATGCCTTCTATAAGCAGAATTTATGTACATTAATAATGTGTATTCTGCCCTCATGAAGATTATGTCGAGACTAATTTTCCCTCCCCTAAATTATCAGCAGACACTTAAAAATGTATGCTAAGTACATTTTGTATACTGGGCTATAAAAACAATTAAGCCCATTCTTTCTAACAAGGATCCTGGATGGTCTGGATGAATGTGTTACAAAGTGAGGCTACATTACAGTGTGTTGAATGTAGTAAAGACATAGATGTTACCTGAGGACCAAGTACAGTCAGTAGTCAGCTATCAAGTACTAGAGACTGTTAGACTCTACAAAAGAGGCTCATCTTTAAGATAATTAAGCTCAGTAGGTGAATGACAAAAATAAGAAATACTGAACTTAAAGACTCTAAAAGTTGTTACTTGTTTTGTTTCTGAGACAAGAGTCTCACTGTGTAGCCCTGGATGGCCTGGAACTCCCTGTATTGTCCAGGCTAGCCTTGAACTCACAGAGAGCAGGCACCTGCCTCTGCCTTCCAAATTCTGGAATTAAAAGTATGCCCTACCCTGTATCAAGACTTTTTTTTTTTTTTTGGTCTTTTTGAGACAGGGCCTCCCTGTAGCCCCAGCTGTCACCAGGTTGGCCTTGAACTCAGAGAGATCTGCCTGCCTCTGCCTCCCGAATGCTGGAATTAAAAAGCATGTGCCACCACAAAAACATTCTTGAAACTAATTTGGTATGGCCAAAGTGTCAAGTTTAATATTTAGCAAAAGATGGAATGAGTTGCTGCTGTACCATGGAGGGCTTCAGGTGTCCTGCTGGGGAGATTTGGGTTCTTTTGTGGGAGGAGGGAGAGTTGTTTGTTTTGGTTTGCCCTTTAGCCCCACCCAACCTGGAACTCACCAAGTAGACCATGCTGGCCTCCATCTCACAGGCATCTTCTTGCCTCTGCCTTCTGAGTGCTGGAATGAAAGTGTGTACCATCATACCCGCTTGGTTTTAAAATTTGAAGGTGGTGATACATAATATGATCAGGTCTTTCTTTGACCATTGCAGATGGTAAAGTGGTTGCTGGATTTTCTGAAAACCGAGAGTCTAGTTTTCTTAGTCTGTTCATACTGACATCACAAAATACAGTTGACTGGATTATACAACAGATTTATTTATTTATTAGAATTCTGGAGGCCAGAAAGGTCAAGGTTGCTGGTGGATTTGCAGGTAGACAAGCATCTTTATTTAGCCTTTCCTTGGTGCACGGATATGGAGAGAGATCTTTCTTCTATTCTTACAAGACCGCTAGTCTTGCCACTGAGAGCCTCACCCTTGTGACCTAATCCAACCCCAAAGACCCCATCTTCAGTTACCATCTTATTGGAGTCTGTGGCTTCAACATGAATTTTGGGGGATACAAGTGTTGAGCCCATCACTCTAGTACTAGAAGTCATTACAGTATGAATAGACCAGACGTGATTTTAGAATACTTGACCTGTACACCTTGGGGATGGGAAAAAGAGGTTGCAATACAAGACTGATGGTAGAATGAATAGTATTCCTTGAAATATTTTATGGTTCAGATAAGGAAAACGAGTCAGAAATCAGTCTGAGCCTGCTCTTGTAAAAGGGAAAGTATACCAAAAAGGGATTTAGCAATGCGTATCTGAAACTCATAAACCAAATAAAGGCATATTTGGAAGTTAGCTGTATATAAATAACCAATGGCATATTTGGGAGTTAGCTGTATATAAATGTTTGAAGAAGACATACACAGTATGCAAGGAAAGAGCAGGCAGAGAAAGCAAAGGCATAAAGACAGCAAGTGAGACATAAATTATGCCTGTGGGTGAACCTGTGGAATTGACTGGGAATGAAGAAAATGGTAAAGTTAGGGCTGGCGAGATTGTTCGGTGGTTAAGAGCACTGGCTGCTCTTGGAGAGGACCTGGATTAGGTTCCCAGCAGCCACATGAAGATTAACAGCCGTCCATAACTCCAGTTCCAGGGAATCCAACACCTTCTTTGACTTACGCAGACATTACATGGCGGGTGCGCTTACATATGTGCAGACAGAATACTCATATACATAAAATATGAATAAATTTTTTAAAATTTTAAGGAGATGGTAAAGTGCAGTATAATTAAAACCTAGTGGAGGAAAGGAATGTGAGTCTATAGAAATTCTGAGTTGAATACTAGCAGAAGGGGCCTGGAGAACTTCCCAGCACCCACTTATGTATAGTTCACAACTTCCTGATCCAGCGCCCTCTGCAGGCATCTGCACTCATATGCATATACCCACAAACAGACACACATGATTAAAAAATAAAGATTAAATCTTTAAAAAAAAAAAAGAACTAGAAGGTACTTTAGATTTGCTACAAATTACGTATTTATGTAAAATAAGTGCTTGATAGAGTATTCATAAATGGAAGGTGTTTTGTGACCTCTTCTGTTGACTTACTGGTTTCTAAGACTCTTCTAGAACATTTTCAAAGCAAATTTGAGAGGATACAGAGTGCATATATCCCCTGCCCACATACATATCCTGCATAGCACCCTGCCAACCAGTGTCCACCACCAGAATAGTGCATTTGTTACAGTTGAACATGTGTCACTCAAAGTCCATAGCCTCCATCAGATTATGCTTTATTCTTTTTATTTCAGTGCTGGGGCCAAAGTCTTGTGCATGCTAGGCAAGCACTCTACCTCCAAACTATCTATCCTCTCAACCCCTAGGGTTCACTTGGTATAGTCTAATCTGTGGGTTTGAACAAGGGTGTGCTAGATAGCTTGAATGTCAACTTGACACACCTGGGTTGAGGGAGTCTCAATTAGGGAATTGTCTCCATTGGACTGGCCTGTGGCCATATCTGTGGGGCATCTTCTTGATTGTTGAGTGATGTGGGAGGGCCCAGCCCACTGTGGGTCATGCCACCCCTGGGCAGGTGGTCCCAGGTTGTATAAGAAAGCAAGCCGGTAAGCAGAGTTCCTCCATGGCCTGTGCTCCAGCTCCTGACTCCAGGTTCCTGCCCTGAGTTCGTACCTTAGGCTCCCTGATGAACTTGACCCCAGAGATGTAAGCCAAATAAACCCTTTCCTCCCCATGTTGGTAATGGTCAGAGTGTTTTGTCACAGTAATGGAGAAACAAACTAAGACAAAGAGTATGATTTATATATGAACCCTTATAGTATTTTTTCTTTTGCCCTAAAGATCTTCTGTACCTCTAATCATTGTTTCCTCTTGTCTAATTCCTAACAATGAAATTGTGTGTGTGTGTGTGTGTGTGTGTGTGTGTGTGTGTGTGTAAAAGTTTACTGGTGCTTAAAATATAAAATTGGAAAGATTGTAAACCAGTAGTCAGTGTTTCATTGTATGTATTTTGCAGATCCCAAATGAAGCATTTGAAAGTAGTTGCTAATGTTTTTATTCCTTTGCTTTTGCCACAGATAATTGGCCTTTTGAATGTTTTCACACCACAAAAATCCCTAGAAGAATTTCAAGATGTGTAAGTTTGATAATGAGGATTCTGTCAGTACAGAGCTTTGATAACACATTAGCCATAGATTGTTGCTATACACTTCAGCTCTTGTCTTTTTCTACCTGTAGTTACATAGTCATGGAGCTCATGGATGCAAATCTTTGCCAAGTGATTCAGATGGAACTAGATCATGAAAGAATGTCCTACCTTCTCTATCAAATGCTGTGTGGAATCAAGCACCTTCACTCTGCTGGAATTATTCATCGGGTTAGTGTGGGGGCGGGTCACCATGTTTTGTCTTTTTGTCTTGTTTTTTAATCATTGAAGTGAAATTCACATAGCAAAATTAACCATTTTAAAGTGTGTGATTCAGTCCATTCACAGTGTTGTGCGACCACTATCTATATAAAACTGACCTGTCCTAGGTATTTCATGTAAATGTCGTCATATGATATGTGGCCTTTTGTGTCAATTTTTTTTTGATTTAGCACAATATGATGTCTGTGTTGTAGAATGTCCTAACTAGTATTCCTTTTTTTGTGTGTGAATGAATATATTCTATATATTGTATTTCACATACCCATTAATTCACTGGTAGATAATCAAGTAATAATTTCTGCTTTTCAGTTCTTTTCAGTAGTGCTACTATGAAAATTCATGTACAAGTATTTGAATATAATTGATTTTCAGTTCTTCAGGGTATATACTTGGAAATGAAATTGCTGGGTCATGTGGTAATTCAGGATTAACTGGTTAAGGAACCAGCAAACCATTTTCCAAAGCAGGGGTACAGGTTTTTATATGTAAAAACATTCCCAGAAACTGTAAGCGTCCCAGTTTTCCACATCTTGCCGATGACTTTCTCATTCTAGCCATCCTTATATATGTGAAGTGGTGTTTCATTGTGGTTTGATAGATATTTTCCTAACGACCAATGATGATGGTCTAGCTAGCTTTTCGTTTGTTGGTTAGCCATTTCTACATCCTATTGAAAACGTTTTTTAAACCCTTGATTCTTAATTGAATTTTTTGCTTCTTTATTATTGTTGTAGATTTTTTTTTTAATTCTAGGGCCATAAGCTTTGCACCATTATCAGACACGATTTGTAAATTTATTTCCATTCCATAGGTTTTCTCACAAATCGTATTGATTGTTAGTATGTAAAAAG
This sequence comes from Nannospalax galili, assembly GCF_000622305.1. Taxonomy (NCBI): domain Eukaryota; kingdom Metazoa; phylum Chordata; class Mammalia; order Rodentia; family Spalacidae; genus Nannospalax; species Nannospalax galili. The sequence continues at coordinate 3,240,708 of NW_008339436.1, read as the reverse complement.
TTCTGGTTTTCATAAAATTCCATTTTTTTCTTTGGTTGCATGTGCTCTTGTTGCTCTTGTGTCATCCCTAAGACAAACTGAAGGTCATGAAGATTCAGTCTTGTTTTATATGTCTTTGGTCCATTTTGAATTCCTGTTTATATGGTGCAGTGTAAGGACCCATCTTCACTCTTCCATTGGTGTTTGTGTCTGTCTTTATACCAGTAGCACATTGTTTTGACCACTGTAGCTCTGTATTAAGTTTTGAAATGGAAGACTATAAATCAAGTGTTCCTTCTCGGTGATTTTGACTGTTGGGGGCTCCTTTGAGTGCATATGAATTTGAAGAACAGCATTTTCATTTCTGCAGGAAAAAAAACCATTGAACTTTTAGTAAGGATTTTGTTGAATATGTAAATTGCCTTGGTAGTTTTATCATCCTAGGATTTTTCCACTTTCGTAAGTTGTATTAGTCTATAGTACTATAAGGTTGGATATCTTTTGTTTTTGATCTTTTGAGACAGGGTCTCCCTGTAGCCCCAGCTGGCCTGGAACTCCCAGAAATCTGCCTGCCTCTGCCTCCCAAGTGCTGGAATTAAAGGTGTGTGCCACCACACCCAGCCTAAGGTTGGGTATCTTAAACAGCACGAATTATTTTCTTAGAACCAAAGTTTTGGTTTTTGGTGAATTGATAGCTATCCTCTTACAGCCTCGCATGACCTTTCCTCCATCATAAAGAAAGTGGTGCCTCTTCCTTTTATAAGGATGCCAGTTTATTGGGTTTAGGGTCTCACCCTTATGACTTCATTTTAATCTTACTTATCTCCTTAAGGACCTGAAGATAATCACCACCAAGGTTTGAGGCTTTAGCTTAAAAATTTAGGAAGTAGGGGGCACAATTCAGTCCATTACATAACAACCTTTTATATTTCTTTAAATGATGTTTTGTCAGTCTTTTGCCTTCTTAGCTTATTCCTAGGCATTTTCTTCTCTTGGAAGCTATTGTAAATGGAATTATATTTTTCTATAGTCAAATGCTTCTTGCTAGTATAGAAGCATAGCTGAGCCATCTTGCCAGCCCTCTTCTATGAATTCCTATCTGAGAGCATATCAGCTTTTTATCCTAGCACATGGAGGCAGAGACAGAGGCAGGTGGAACTCTGTGTTTGAGGCCACCCTAGTCTATATAACAAGTTCCAAGCCAGCCAGAGCTACAAAAAGAAGGATCGTATTGGGAGCTGGCAATATAACTCAGCCCACCAAGCACCTGCCACCAAGCCTGATAACTTGAGTTTAATCTCCAGGATCCACATGGTTGAAGGAGAGAATTTACTCCTTCAAGTTGTCTCCAGTATCCACAGGCACACCATATCTCACATACAAACACACACACACAGACGCACATGCACTCACACAGAGTAATGTTTTTCTTTTTCTTTTCTTTTTTTTTTTTTTTTTTTTTTTTTTTTGGACAGGGTTTTTCTGTAGCTCAAGCTGGCCCGGAACTCGCTATGTAGACCAGCCTCAAACTCACAGATCCACTTGCCTCTGCCTCCCAAGTGCTGGGATTAAAGGCATCTGCCACCATGCCCAGCCCGTTTTAAAAAATTTTTAAAGATCATATCACCAGCACTCTAGTTTTACTTCTTCTGTTCCAATCTGGCAATCTGGGCGCACCCCATCTTTCCTCATTGCTCTAGCTAGACCTTAAGAGTAAAATGTTGGGGCTGGAGAGAGAGATGGCTTAGCGGTTAAGAGCATTGACTATTCTTGCAGAAGACCTGGGTTTGAATCTCAGCACCCACATGGTAGCTAACTACTGTCCGTAACTCCAGTCCCAGGGGATCCCACAGCCTCTTCTGACCTGTGGGCATTGCACGACACAGGAGCACTTACCTACACACAGGCAATACACACATACACAATAGTGGCTAACAACCGTTCATAATTCCAGCTCCTGGGGATCCCACGCCCTCTTCTGACCTCCACGGGCACTGCACAACACAGGTGCACTTACCTACATGCAGGCAATACACACATACACATCATAAAATAAAAATAAATAAATAAAAATTTTTAAAAAATAAAAAAGTAAAATGTTGAAATAGTAAAAATAAGGAAACTGCCTCGTGGTAAAAGGACTAGAGAATGTTGGTGAGTATCAGTCCTGCCATAGTCCTTAGACAGCCTTGTGGTTGTCAGACATTGCAGCTCTCTAGTCTATACTTCGTTAATGGGGATAACCCAAAATGCTACTCCATCAAGGTGTTTTCTTGCCAAGAAACAGTAACGTCTATGTCACATTCACATATTTGATCCTTTTGGTCCAGGAACATAGGAACTGGCTGCCCTATCTTTTCTCTCCACAAGTTCCCTAGATAGAATGGTCAGACAAGCCCAGGGTGGATATGTCATTTGAAAACTGAAAAAAGCAGATTGTTGATTGGTTGCAGTCAAAATTCTGCTGGACAGACATTGTGAGTGTTCCTTCCTCTGGGGGTGGGGAAAATCCATTAGGAACTAAATCTGATTTCTGCAAGGAACAGCCTGTCCAGTGTTCTCCAAGATACTTAGCTGCACCAAGTGGGAGTCTTTCTTTCTTCTTATCCTTCTTTTATCTATCTGAAGTGAATTTGGAAGGCTGTGTATGGGAGCTGCTCAGCTTTCTTGGCCTGCTCCTCCCCATAGAAGACTAGAGCTCAAGTGTCATCCACTGTTGCCATTTGGGGAAGAGCGCACACTGTCCTGTGCATTGTAAGATTGTTGATCAGGCTTCCTGTCTGTAGACTTAGCTTTTGTTTTGGTTTGATTTTTGTAGTACAGCTAGCTATATGAGAAACTTAAGAGAGGCCTGGGTTTTTTAATGTGAGGTCTTTTCAAAGCCTGTTTGTTAGCTGATTGGCCCTGTGTTCTTGGATTTCCTGAATCTACTTTCAAGTTTTTGGGCTTCTTTTGACAGACTGAAGTAATTACAGGGCCTGGGAATGTGGTTCCATGATAGAGAGTGCTTTCTGAGCTTGTTTGAGGCCCAGTATTCCATCCCTAGTGCCGCAAGAAAGAGAAGAGGAAACAGACAATACTATATATGTAAAAAACTTTAAAAAACAAAATTTAAATTTTCATTTGAGAATAATTTATAAATAATAGCTACTTAACGGTATCTTTCAATTTTACAGATCTTTTGTTGGCATCATTTGATGTTTCTATAACTACAAGTCTGTGCCAGTTAGAGAACACATTCATGATACTCCTGTAATAATATCTTGTTTCATAATCATTGGACGATACTGGCTGCATTCACTATTACATCATTTTTGTAGAGATAATTCCGAGACTCTTAGTATAACCTACCACAGAGGGATGACTGTCTTATCATTGTGTTCAGTCAAAATGACATAAATAATGTAAATTATAAATAAAACATTATGAAAAGCATAAAAAAAGGAGGGGGGGACAGAAAATATAAGTGTGCAAATATATTTCTGCCTCAAAGACTTTCAGATTTGTTATGTGGAAATGATGCATAGAAAAGAAGGCTAGCCTTGTGGCATACTCCTTTAATCCTAGCACTCGAAAAGCAGAGGCAGGATCTCTTGAGTTCAAGGCCAATCTGGTCTACATAGTGAGACCAGGCTAAGCAAGGCTACACAGTGCAGAGAAACAAACTCAAGTTGTCAGTGTTTTAAAACAACACACGTGTGCTTACAGGTCTGCAGGGTGGCTTTGTGGCATCACTTCAGACCTTCAGTCAGGTTTGGGTTTGCTTCCCAGGGATGTCCTTTTTCCATTGTGAATGGTAAAAGAGTAGAAACTATGCTAAATCAAGCACATTCAAAAATTTTTCTTAAGGTCTGATGAACATCACATTCCTTCATGTTCCATTGGTTGAAACATGTCACAAGGACAAGCCCGTCTAAAGGTGACATGTGGTCCAGGAATAGGCTAAACCTTCTGTCATCTCTGTGTGTGGTGGGGAGAGATTCCAAAATGATACCCAGCTGACCCTTTGTTGCTACTTTTTTTTTAATATTTTGTTTATTGTTTTTTAAAAATTTTTAAATTTATTTTTAATGTTTTATTATTTTTAATTTTTTTATTTATTATTTTTATTTTATGTGTATGTGTGTATTGCCTGTATGTAGGTAAGTGCACCCATGTCTTGCAATGCCCGAGGAGGACAGAAGAGACTGTCAGAGCCCCTGGAACTGGAGTTACAGACAGTTGTTAGCTGCCATGTTGGTGCTGGAATTCGAACCCAGGTCTTCTGCAAGAACAGTGTTCTTAACTGCTAAGCCATCTCTCCAACCTCTTGTTGCTACTTTTAAAGTAGTGTGTTATTTCAGATGGAGCCAGTAGCCACCAAGATCTAACTTAAGTTTTGCTTTCTAGTCTCTTCTGGAGCAGGAGTCAAGGAATTTTATGTAAAGACTGCATTCTAAATATTTTAGACTGCAGACATAGTCTCTGTCACAGTTACTGAACTCTGCTATCATATCACAAAAGCAGTCCTAGATAGTACAGAATGGAACGAAAAACCTGCTTTGCAAAAGCCTGCTTTGCAGGCTCCGAGTTGTCACCCTCTGTTGATTAAGCAAGTCTTGTACAGGTGGACACTTCATAGAAAATTCTGCTTCTGTGGAATTTGGATCATCTTTCCATTTCACTTTGTGCTGTCCGTGGCTTGTGTGTATTTACACAGGTTGAGTGTCTGAGCTCTGCAAGGCTTGGGGCCAGAATGTAGAGTTTTTTAGATTTTAGAATATTTGCACAGACTTTACCAGGTAAGTATTCCTAATCTGGAAATTAGAGGTCTAGAAATTGCTCTAAAATCAAACCTTTTGTACACTGGTACTTGGACTTACTTGAGCTATTTTGAGGCCGTTTTTAAGCTTTCTATAACATAATCATTAAAATAGATATCAGAACCTTTTAAGCATTGACAGTGATGCTCAAAAAGATTTAAAATATGGGGCATTTAGGATTTCAGATTAGGGTGACTCAACTGTATGTTTGCATTGCCGATCATGGTGGGGCCAGGGGTAGGGGGATGAGACTTTGCCTTATAGAGATGCTGAGAAAGTTTTGAGCAAGCTCATTATCTGGAATGTTCTCATCACCAAAGCAGGGGACGAGTCCACAGGAGGTTGGGTACTGGCCCTTGTCCACTTTGGTGTTAATCTGTACCTAAGTTCATCCATCAGTGCACATAATGTAGTGTGGTTGTCCTCTGGGTATGTGCTTTTAATCTTTTTCATAATAGGATTCATCAAGGCTGATGGGTAAATGATGTTGAATGTGAAGCCATGAGCGTTTTTGCCACTCCTTTCACTTGAGTAGGCATCATGCAGACTTCCTTCTGGTTGGAGCCAAGTGGGAATTCTTCACAAGGATATTATTTAGCAGTATCAGCAGAAAGTAATTTTATGGATGAGTGGCACCATCACACTAGTGTTCTCTATAAGTAGACAAAGACGAACGAATGCTTGTGATTTTTGTGTTTTGGGGAAATCAGGGATTTGTATAAAACTTACTGTGACTTTAAAATGAGATTTCTTAATTGCTAGTAATTTAGTATTACTAAATACTAAATATATTAATTATAAATTATTATATTATAAATTATATCAAAATATAAATGCTGATTTATGACTTTTTGGTTGGTATTTTGACACAGGGTCTTGCTGTTTTATCTTGAATTTTCAGTCTTTCTGCTTCTTCCTCCCAGGTGTTTGGATTGCAGAGGGTGGGCCTCTATGCCTAGTGTAATAAATAGTGCTTCAGTGAGCTTAAGATGCCTTTACAAATCTCTTACTCCGTTGGACCAAAAATTTCTAGCTAATGGTAATTTCTAGGAAATAAAACATTACTAGGGGCTAGAGAGATGATTCAGTGGTTAAGAGCCTTGACTACTCTTGCAGAGGACCTGAGTTCAGTTTCCAGCACCCACATGGCAGCTAGCAACCATCTGTAACTCCAGTTCCAAGGGATCCTCTGCCCTCTTCTGGCCTTTGTGAACACTGTTTACACATCAGTGTACTTCCATACATGTGGGTAGAACACTCATGCACATAAGAAACAAAAAAACCTGGCATGTTTGCACATGCCTTTGATCCCAGCACTAGGGAGGTAGAGGGAGAGGCAGGTGGATCTCTGAGATCGAGGCCAGCCTGGTCTACCTAGTGAGTCAGGCCAGCTGTGACTACAGGGAGACCCTGTCTCAAAAAACAAACGACAAAAAAACATTACTAATTTCCATAATGTGTTCCATATGTTCCGTATGTCCTTTAATTTAAAATGCCTGAAACCTACTTCTCAGGTTTGCCAATTTGTTATGAGTCTGTGCAGTGATACTATTGTAAGAACAACGAGCAATTAGCATGAATTGTTTCAAAGTAATTTTACTCAGTTGAATGAAAAAGCTTTGTATATATCCCCCCCCCTCTTTTAAAGGACTTAAAGCCTAGCAATATAGTAGTAAAATCAGACTGCACTTTGAAGATTCTTGATTTTGGACTGGCTAGGACTGCAGGAACGAGTTTTATGATGACGCCTTACGTAGTGACTCGATACTACAGAGCACCGGAGGTCATCCTTGGCATGGGCTACAAGGAGAACGGTCAGCACACACTTCATTTGAAATATTCTTCTGATTTAATTTCTTTTATTTGTTAGTTTTTTATGCAGTTACTTAAACCAAAGTGCATGGAGTTAAATGTGCTTGACTTTCAAATGTGTATCAAGAATTTGAAAGTTTTATCATAAATGTTTGGGAATGTGTGGGGACCTTATTTAAATATAAATACTTACCATTAGTAAGTATTATTTACTACCCGTAGGTAAAGAATTCTGAAAACAGAATTTGCCTTTTGCTTACCTGTAACTTAAGAATAAATATAGACTTCTATTTAGAAGGTAATGTATAATATATGTAATTTAATCTTAGTAGTAATCCTAGTGTCTTAGTCATATTTGCCCACATTTCCAACACCATTGAGTCAGTGTTAATAGCAATTGCACTTACTGTGAACTTTGAGAGCGACAATAGGCCCCATTCTGCAGAGCTGATGTATAATGCAACCTCTTGGAGGAAGTGCTAAGGCTTTATCAAAGCCTGTGTCCAGACTTAAAGAAGTGGCATATATTATTATGTTTGGTAAACCATAACTTTTTAAGTGCAGTGATTTCATCCAAAATATTCCCTAGACTAAAACATTTCCTAGACATTTCTAGGAAGGGAATTGAAACAGCAATTCACTTTGAATCAGGAAATTATATTAAGTCAATCCTAAAGCGTTTTTTTTTTTGTTGGTGGTGGTGGTTTGTAAAAGATAGCATTGAAATTGGGATTTTTGCTAATTTCTTCTTTTTTGAGCTAATTTAAAACAACTGCTTTAAACATCAGCTACCATTTTTTAAGTAAACATGCTATTTTGTTTTTTAGTCTCTACCTAAGATTTGAAAGTTTTGTTTGAGAATTGCTACTTCCAGGGACAATCACACTGTGAAGCTATTGATTGTCAGATGTTGCATCATCCTATCTTACTAAATAGGGTCTTGAGATAGCTTCCTACCAGAAATCAGAGAAACTGTCATAAAGAACTGACATAGTCTCCTCCCTTAGATTAGAACCCTGTAGAGCTCACATTGTGTCTCCTACCTGCTTCCCAGGTTACTGAGTCAAATGTAATGCTTGCTCATAGCTACACTAGTCAGCAAAGGATGACCAGAGGTACTTCCTTTCAGACACACACACACACACACACACACGCACACACACGCACGCACGCACGCCTGTTTTCTTTTATTGTGAAATATTTCAGATCATTAAATACTTGCAAGGTGTGGGATAATCTAATCTATTTTAAACCCCCTGACAGTCAACAGATTAGACCCTTGTAGCAAGTTTTGCGTAGGAGTCAAACTGTGGTGGTGGTCTTATCCTTTCTGACCCAGATAGCATCTTCTCTCCTATTTCATCTTTTAAGATTTTTTGTTTAATCTCACCCCCACCCCACCCCCAGCCAGGCGTGGTGGCAACACACCCTTAATCCTAGCACTTGGGAGGCAGGCCCAGGCAGATCTCTGTGAGATGGAGACCAATCTGCCATACATAGTGAGTTCCAGGCCTCCTGGGGCTACCAAAAAAAAAAAAAAAATTCCTGGATGTTTCCATATGAATTGTGTCCTGGTTCTTTGATGAACTAATTTTTTGAATACTAGTTTCACTCTAAAACTTTCATCCTTGAAAGTTAAATCATACTATAAATATAAAAGTTTCTATGCATTTTAATAGAAATTTTAGAGTAATTTTGTTTCCAGAGGATTTCCAATGTGGCTCCTAAGATTCTTGAATGCATTGCAGTCTCCTTTTAAGAATGTTCTAAAAAGGGAGCTGGAGAGATGGCTCAGTGGTTAAGAGCACTGACTGCTTTTGCAGAGGACCCAGGTTCGATTCCCAGCACCCACATGGCGGCTTCGAACCGTCCTTAACTCCAGTTCCAAGGGGAATCCAAAGCCCTCTTCTGACCTCTGCAGCATTGCATGACACGGGTGCACTCACACACGTAGGCAATAACTCATACACATAAAATAAAAATAAAGAATGTGCTAAAAAGTACAGACTTAAAATTTCCTTAATGGGTAAAGGGTGTGTTGTGCTCAGACCTCTAATTCTGCCCTGTACTCTTCTGCTCTTAAAGAATTTGGGCCTTCGTACTTATAAGTTTCTAGACCTTTTTTCTTTGATTAGCGCCTTCTTCTGTTCTGTTCCTGTTTTTCTTTTAATTTTATTTATTTTTATTTTATGTGTATGCGTGTACTGCCCGCATGTGTAGGTAAGTGCACCCGTGTCGCACAGTGTCCATGGAGGTCAGAAGAGGCTGTTGGATCCCCTGGGACTGGAGTTATGGACAGTTGTTAGCTGCCATGTGGGTGCTGGGATTCGAACCCAGGTCTTCTGCAAGAACAATCAGTGTTAACTGCGGAGCCATCTCTCCAGCCCCTGTTCTGTTCCTATTAAACTACAAGTATCTACTTGTCTTTTTTTAATCTGATAATCAAACCCAGAGGTATAAAATGTCAGGGAATATGATTAGTTAAAAAACAGACAGAAATCACCAAATTGCTTGTTCCCTTTTTGTAGCATTAATTAGGGCTCCAGTTTAAAATTGGTGAGGAACAGTAAGTCTGGCAGGAGATGCTTATAGATAACAAATTTGTAAGAACTTTGAACTGTATCCAACCAAAACCAGCTTTCAAACCCAAAGCAATTTGGTCTTCTGAGTTAAAAATCTTTAATTAGAAAACACAAAATACACTTCTGTTTCCCAAGTATTCTCAATAGATTAGCTGTCCTTTTTGTGTGTGTGTGTTATTTGGGGGCAGAAGTGTAAATGTAGAATGATGTTGCCAGGAAAACAGTTGGCTTTTAATTTAGGATAGACATAGCACTTCGTAGTTAAATAAATCTATGAAATCCAGTTTGAAATTTTCTGAAAAGTAACATTTTATTACAGTTATTCAGAAACATTCTGTTTTTTGAATATGCTAACTTATTTCTGCTTGTACTTTTTTATTTAACTTAAAGAGAGAGTGAAATGCACAGTTGAGCCTCAAAATAGCATGTCCTATTTTTATAATTTTACTACCCTTGTATACATTTTTAACCTTATTTATAAAGTTTATGCTCGGTTCTTCATATTGTACAAACAAATTAAATTCTTAAGATTTTTTTTTAATTTATGTAATTTCTGTGCATAGCTCTCACTTTAAAATTAGATTTGTAATTAAAATGCCTCACTTCACATTTTCTTTTGTGAGCCAGAGCTTTTTATAGAATATTTTGTGTTTTAAAGTATTCCATTATTTGAAGTGAAAAATCACATTTTTTTCTTTTTGTGTATTTTGCGAATTTTTATATAATGCAGTCATATTATGCTTCTTTGATTTTAATGACCTTTTGCTTTGCTTTTCCTTCTTTTGTGCTGCAAACATAGTGGATTTATGGTCTGTGGGGTGCATTATGGGAGAAATGGTTTGCCACAAAATCCTCTTTCCAGGAAGGGACTGTATCCTTGTACTGCTGCAGCAGATTCATTAGTTAGGTGATGAACTTCCTTATGTTCTCTAATGAAATGCTACATTCATACGTACAGGTTTTCTAAACAAAGTTTGTGATTGTAAAAGTTCAAAAAATTATTGCGCTCAGAAGCTGAACTAGGCTGCATCTGGCAGTGGGACATACAGTCTCTGCTGGTGGTCAGAGCACATCCACTCTCACTCATTCTTAGTTTGTACTGCTTTTTATCATTTTGAAGTGTACATGGTATGTGTGATTTTTTTTTAATGTTTATATATTTTCTTTTTATTTTAACCAAAATCTTTATGTTAATGTCATTGCATTTTGTTTTCAGTTGACATTTGGTCAGTTGGGTGCATCATGGGAGAAATGATCAAAGGTGGTGTTTTGTTCCCAGGTACAGATCGTATCCTTATCTTTGGCCTAAAATGTAGTTTCTAAAGGTCAAAAATGTATGATAGCACATCAGCCTGGTCATGTATAATGTATTCTCTCTCTCCCTAATACAACTATTGTTAAATTGCACTTTCAAAATACCACCTACTATTTGACGTGGACTTTTCTTTCCCTTATTTATTGTTTCACATGTTAATTCTAAAAATAATACTCAAGTGTGACGATCTACAGTTATTTACTGCCTTTGAGTTGATTTAACATTAATAAAAAAAAATCATGGCTTGCACTAAAATTTTCTAATACTTCAACACTTGAGTAAGTCTAGAAATACATGAAACTTAATATGAATTTTTTAATTATCTGTTGCTCCTGGCTGTCCTTTTGTTTGGTCCCCCATGTCTTTTTTGTTACTGTTCTGTGTGTTTTGTGTCTTGATTGTCTCATTATTCAACATAACATACTGAGAATTACAGCAGAGTTTCATGTGTATTGATGATTCAGTTGGGATTCATGCTTTTAAAGTTCATCGACTTTATTATTCATATTAACAGTGATGCGTCTGTCAGTGAATAACCCTTAGAATTGTATCAGGTGGGAGGATCAGATTTACTAGGTTGCAGTAAGAGAGTTCAGGCATTAGTCTTCAGGGGTTTGGAGTATAAGGACTAGAAGGAACTTGACCAGGACCTGACAGCTTACTGAAATACTGAAATGTTTTTCAAGCACTTCAGAGCTTTAAAAAAAAAATGTATTAATATAGGTTATCCAGAGAATGGCAAACAAAATGCTACTATTATTTTCTAGGAAACTCATTAACATTTTTGAAAAGCTGAGGAGAAAAGGCAGATTTTAGATATTAAAATTGTGTGTAGTTTGCATTTAGAGTCTTTGGATACTACTGATAATTTTTCTTAGAGTTATAATTTTTCTTTTGAATTTGCTTATTTAAACTTCCATTTTTATGGTATTTCTTTGCACTTACACACGCACACCCACATACAGTAAATAAGAATAACAAAACTTATTGTTAATCATTTCTGTCTACCTGCAGTCATTGCCATTTTTGAGGTGGCTGTGAGGTATAGCATTTGTAATGGCCATGTTCTTTCCTGAGATTTTTAACTGTTCTGTTTTCTTGTATTTTAATATGGATATGACTAATGTGTTGAACACTAGATATGGAGTATTTTTCTTAGCTACTTGATACTAGATATTGATCAGTGGAATAAAGTTATTGAACAGCTTGGAACACCTTGTCCTGAATTCATGAAGAAACTGCAGCCAACAGTAAGGACTTATGTTGAAAACAGACCTAAATATGCTGGATATAGCTTTGAGAAACTATTCCCTGATGTACTTTTCCCAGCTGACTCAGAGCACAACAAACTGAAAGGTAAGTTTTTAAATACATACATTAAACTTCATTTGGGACATACATCTGTGGGAGGTATGTGTAGTCATATTTGTGTAAGATGTAGCCCAAGATTATTTGTGGAGCAAATAAGGTTTTGTTATTTTTGCCTTTAATTTTTGGATTTTTAAAAAAATCAGTATGTGCCAGGTATGGTGGTGCACACCTTTAATCCCAGCACTTGGAGGCAGAGGCAGACAGATACCTGTGAGGTCAAGTCCAGCCTGGTTTACATACTGAGTTATAGGCCAACCAGGGCTACAGGGAGACTTTGTCTGAAAACAACAACAAATAAAGCAAAAATCAGGTATATGGCCTGGTTAAAACAAAAAAGAACAACAACAAAAAACAAAAATCAGGTATATGACCTGATTTGATAGTAAAAGCAATTCTTCAGCTGGCCATGGTATTTTACAATTGTAATCCCAGCACTTGGGAAACTGAGATAGGATGATTGCCAGGAGTTAGAGGCTACATAATGAGTTCCAGGCTAGCCTAGCTGCACAGTAAGACTCTGGTTTTTGTTTGGTTGGTTTTTTGAAACAGGCTCTTACTGTGTAACATAGCCCCAGCTGGCCTGGAACTCAATATGTAGACCAAGTTTACCTTGAACTCAGAGACAGAGATCTAACTGCCTCTGCCTCCTTAGTGCTGTGATTAAAGGCATGCACCACCATGCCCAGTCTACAAGAGCCTGTTTCTTTTTAAAAAAAAGAAACTCAAATAAATAGAAGCATTCATTTTTTTTTTTTTTTTTTTTTTTTTTGGTCTTTTTGAGACAGGGTCTCCCTGTAGCTCCAGCTGTCCTAGAACTCATTCTAAAAACACATGCTTTGTTTTGGTTTGGTTTAGTTTGAGACAGGAAATTACTTTGTCCTGGCTAGCCTGGAACTCACTGTGTACATCAAGCTAGTCTGGAAATTGTGGTAGTCCTTTTGCCTCTGCTCACTATTCTGGGATTACAGGCACATGCACCACCAGTATGCCTGACAAAAGATGTTTTTAAAATAAAAGAAAATCTCAACTTTCTAAAGTTGCTGATGATTTGAGAATCTCATGAACATTTATACATCAATGTCATTATTTTTGCAGCTAGTCAGGCAAGGGATTTGTTATCCAAAATGCTGGTAATAGATGCATCCAAAAGGATCTCAGTAGATGAAGCTCTTCAGCACCCGTACATCAATGTCTGGTATGATCCTTCAGAAGCAGAAGCTGTGAGTTCTTTTTTTAACGTTTGAAAAACACTGCATTTTTTAAAAAATACTTTATTATAATTTTTATTTTATATGTATGAGTGTATTTTCCCGCATATATGTAAGTGCACCCATGTCATACAATGCCTACAGAGGTCAGAACAGGGTACCAAATCCCCTAGGATTGGAGTTATAGGTGGGTTCTGGGATTCAAACCCAGGTCCTCTGCAAGAGCAGCCAGTGCTCTTAACCACTGAGCCATCTCTCGGGCTCCAACACTACATCCTTAGAGCTATGATCAAGTTTGAAAGCTATCTTATAATTTTAGATAAAAATATAGATACGTGATGATAGCGTTTTCGTGTTTCTGCATCAAGGCAGCCGTAGGCTAATGAGCATATCCAAGCCATCTACACAGTCAGGTCACCTCCCACTGTCACCTTCTTATACTGATCTCTAATTAAAGGAGCTAAGATACCTGCAGAGCATTCTAAGTTAGTTGGAAACAGTTTTTTTCCATCCAAAGCAAAACAGAATTCTGTAATAGAAGTACAGTGTGACAGTTTCAAAAGCTGGAAGAAAAAAGACAGGCATCTTATTTCCTGCAAAAGATTCTTCCATAACTACTCCACATAAGAAAGTTGTTGATGGTTGGTCTGTCTATGTCTCATGATTCATTTTTTTTAATATTTTATTTATAATTTTTATTTTATATGTATGAATGTATTGCCTGCATATATGTGAGTGAACCCGGGTCGTGCAGTGCCTCAGAGATCAGAAGAGGGCTTCGGATTCCCCTGGAACTGGAGTTAAGGACAGTTCGTAGCCACCATGTGGGTGCTGGGAATCGAACCCGGGTCCTCTGCAAGAGCAGTCAGTGCTCTTAACCACTGAGCCATCTCTCTAGCCCCTCATGATTCATTTTTCCAAGTCTTCTGTCTGGTCAATGTTTCAAATAATTATAGTTTATATTCTTCCAGTAAAGTGGCTCCATTATTACTGCCTTGTGTTTTTCAGCCACCACCAAAGATCCCTGACAAGCAGTTGGATGAAAGGGAACACACAATAGAAGAGTGGAAAGGTAAATCAGTCTAAGAACACTGCAGGAGCGTCTCGCTTTTTGCAGTGACTTTTTCATGTTAAGGAACTTAATAATGCTTTCTCTCTTCATAACTGATATCTGGTAATAAGATTATTTTTACAAAAGTGGAAAGTAAGTTTTCTTCTTTCCTTAATTTCCTAAATTCACCTCACTCATGGGCATGTTAGTGCTTTCTCCTTTGTTTTATAGTCTTTGTTTCTTCAACAGTCCTAGGTATCTACCATCTCTTTTTTCTTTTTTTTTTTGTCTTTTTGAGACAGGGTCTCCCTGTAGCCCCAGCTGTCCTGGAACTCACTATGTAGACCAGGCTGGCCTTGAACTCACAGAGATCCACCTGCCTCTGCCTCCCAAGTGCTGGGACTACAGGCATGTGCCACCATGCCCGGCTCCTACCATCTTTTTAGAATTACAAATGGTTGTAGTCTCAGTGTACCAGTGCACACTTGCTTAGTTGATGTTGTCATCCGTCTTGAAGGTGGCACTCTTGGTCCACATAGCTGCCTACTTGGTTCAGTGGCTGGTAAGTGATGAGTATGGCAGTGTCTCTTAGTCTCTAGTTCAGTTCCCTCATGAGAAGCATTAAAGGTGTGTAGTCTGCTGCTGTGGCCAAGGGCTCTGCACTGCTTGTGCTCATGTGCACAGATTCAAATGTGTCTGAAAGAGCAGTCCACAAAGGAAATGTGCTCGACCAAATGCTACCTTTCAGTGGCTTCCAAATTCTCTTTCAAAGAAATTGTAGTTTCTGCTTCTGTCTATATTGTATGAGAATATCTATCCACTCCCACCCAAACCAACAAAATGGCTTAAATTATCTTTGAGCATTGAATCTAGGATTCTTTTTTCTATTTTATGAGTTACCTAAATAGTGCTTTTATTTTTTTCTTCTTCAGCTGTATACAGAATAGCAAGTGTCATGGCATTCTCATGTGTGTATCATTGCACATTGCTCAAGCTCATCTTTGTTACTCTGTCTTGTCATCCCCTCTCCTTCTCACTGATCCCCTTTCTCCCCCCAAATAGGTCCCCGTACTTACATGTCAGATATTTATAGTTATATCTAGATTTCGCTTATGAGAGGAAACCGTAGACTATTTCTTTCTGAGTCTAGTTTATTCCATCATCTATAGTTCCATCCATTTTCCTACACATGGCATAATTTCATTCTTCTTTATGCCAACCAAAACTGCCCCCCCCGACACATTTTGTCAGTCCCTTTGGGCCTCTAGGCTTATACCATATATTGGCTCCTGTGAACAGTACCACAATAAGTATGGGTATGCAAGAATGTCTGTAGTAGTCTGTCTTCTCTTCCTTTAGTAGAGTTCTGTGTTTGAGAACCTTGCATTGATGTCTGTAGTGGCTATACTAATGTACATTCTCTCCAGTAGGTATTAAGGTTCCTTTTTTGCCATATCTTTGCCAACATTTGTTACTATTGGAGGGTTCTCTCTCTCTCTCTCTCTCTCTCTCTCTCTCCCTCTCTCTCTCTCCTCTCCTTCCTCTCCCCCTCTTTCCCAGAGCCTCCTCGTAGCCACAGCTGGCCTGTCACTATGTAGACCAGGCTGGATTTATTGACTATTTGTCTTTCTTCTTTTGAAAATTGTCCAATTTAAAAAATTTCCCATTTCAGCCAGGCACTGTGGCGCATTCCTTTAATCCCAGCACTCAAGAGACAGGGGCAGGCAGATCTCTGTGAGATGCAGTCCAGCCTGGTCTCCATAGCAACTCCACACCCGCTGGGGAAAAAAAGACCCCACACACACACAAAGCCCATTTTTTGGCTAGGTGGTGTGTTCAACTTCCTTTAAAAAACTTTTTCTTTTATGTGTGTGAATATTTTGTCTGCATATATGTATGTATACCATATGTGTACAGCACCCATGGAGCTTGAAGGGGAAATAGGATCCTCTGGAACTAGAGTTATGGCCAGTTATGAGTAACCTTGTAGGTTCTGGGAACCGAACCCAGGTTTTGTAGAATAGCAGGAAGTATTCTTAACCTCTGAGCCATCTCTCTAGACCCTGTTTAACTTCTTGATAATGGTTTGATGGTTATGGGAATGCTAAAAATGTATATTTTTAATGTCTGTTGGGGGCTTAAAGTACAGTTCAGTGGCAGAGCTCTTGCCTAGCATGTAGGAGGCTGTGGTTCCATCTCTAGCACCCCAAAAAAGGAGAAAGTTTTCTTAGATCATTTTAGATCCTATTTATCTCCATCTGTGTTGTTCTTTAGCTGTTTGACCACTTTTCTGAGTGTGTGGCTTTAGGTGATCTCTTGACTATCTCTTTAGCCAACCTTAAAATGAAGGCAGAATAGGCCTGTTATTAAACAGAATTGAGTAGTCAGAAGGGGCTGTGGTGGATTAAATGGGAACAGGTAACCCGTCTATAAGTTTATTTTCAAAAGAATGAATTTGATCCTTTCTTCTCAAGATAAACAGACATTTGTTTTCTCTGTGTTGGCTTTGCCAGATCCCAGTGGATGAACTTGCACTGAGGGGACACTAACTTGACTCAGTAGGCCTTAGCATAAATGACAGAATACCTGAAATCCAGTGTGTGTGGTTGGGTATGCTGTGGAGGTGCCAATGGGGAAGAGGGTAGAAAGATGATTAAGATGTTGTATATGAAATACACAAAAATATATCAAAAAAGTGTTGTGGTTTTTGTTTTTGTTTTTTGTTTTTTGTTTGTTTGTTTGTTTGTTTTTTGGTCTTTTTGAGACAGGGTCTCCCTGTAGCCCCAGCTGTCCTAGAACTCACTATGTAGGCCAGGCTACCAGGCTGGCTTTGAACTCACAGAGATCTGCCTGCCTCTGCCTCCCGAGTGCTGGGATTAAAGACGTGTGCCACTACGCCCGGCGAAAAAAAGTATAATTTTTATTTTATGTGTATGATTGTATTGCCTGCATGTATGAAGTGTACCTGTGTCTTGCGGTGCCCATGGAGGTCAGAAGAGGGTGTCAAATTCCCATGGAACTGGTGTTAAGGATGGCTGTTAGCCACCATGTGGGTACTGGAAACTGAGCCCGGTCCTCTGCAAGAGCAGCCAGTACTCTTAACCACTGAGCCATCTCTCCATCTCTTTCTTTAAAAAAAAAAAAAATTTAAAAACCCTCTATCGATGCTATTTTTCTCACCCTAAGCCCAAAATTACCATAGCAAGCAGACTTAAGGTATCTCCAGCTCTTACTAAGTGCAACAGAGCCGCTTGTTCTACCTTATTAAAGACATAAATATCAACTCTGTTGTTAGGGCTGGGTTTTTTTTTTTTTTTTTTGGCCTTTTTCAGACGGTTTCCCAGTAGCCCCAGCTGGCCTGGAGCTCACAATGTAGACCAGGCTGGACTTGAAGTTTTCATTTTTGTTTTTTATGAGTAAGTCTTGGGCTGGAGAGATGGCTCAGCAGTTAAGAACACCGATTGCTCTTGCAGAGGACCCGGGTTCGATTCCCAGCACCCACATGGCAGCTACAAACCATCCTTAACTCCAGTTCCAGGGGAATCTGAAGCCCTCTTCTGACCTCCACGGCATTGCACAACATGGGTACACTCACATACAGGCAGGCAATACACTCATACACATAAAATAAAAATAATAAAATATTAAAATTTTAAAAAAAAGAGTAAGTCTTACCATGTTTCCTCAAACTTTGAAATTCGTTGCCTTAGCCTCCTTAGTATCTGAGACTACAGGTATGCACCACTGTGCCCAGCCGAGGATATCTTTTATCTCTTTCTTCTTTTGAGACCAAGTTTCACTTTGTAGCTCAAGTTTGTCTGGAAATTACTTTGTGGCCTCAGACTTACAAATGCTAGGATTATAGGTATGTGCCACCATGCCTGGCCTCCAACAAGAGATTCTTCATAAGAAACTTGAACTTCAGGAATTAACACAGACTCTGAAATCCTTTATAAAATTTTTGGTTTTTACATTTTTTACAGAATTGCTTTCATGTAATTCTCTAAAGATTCTATAACCCAAAGATGATAAATAATGGTGACAAACAGAATCACTTAGAAGAATATAAGATATGAAGTGTGTGCTTCACTGTGTGGCAGCACCCTGTGTCTGTCTTTAGTCTAAGCTGTCCTTGTAGTGGGGTGCTGCTGTCCCCATGCTCAGGAAGAAGACGACAGTCATAGGAAGGAATGCTGGCAGTGTCAGCGTGCTGTGCTAGACTACGCAAGAGTTACTATTTCTTTGACCTTAGTAAAAATGTGCTTATATCCCATTGTGATTTGAAACAGTTCCTTGATTTAAATCTTTGTAACTGATCTTGTTGCACACTACCAGTGTGCCAGGCATTGTGCCAGGGCTTAGCAAGTAGGAGTAAAGTAAGCATGGCCAAGCCCTCTCTTGGACATAATTAAACAAGTGTCTGTAGGATGGAATGCTGTGTCCTGCAATACAGTGTGATCAGATGCTGACTTCTAACGTAGATGTCCTTAAACCAACTTAAGCAGTTACAGCAGAAGTTTGACTTTGTTTCAGTGTAATTTGTGGTTGAGCATCCAGGGGTGATTGTTGATACCCAAGAATCAAAGCTGACACACAGTTGACCCCTGTTACTGCTATCACTGTAAGGACACTACCTGAATCACTTAGAAATTTAAAACGTTTGACTTAAAATATACATATCTTGTGAGGACCACTCAGACTTAGAAAAGTGTGTTTTTGTCCTGTTTTTCAGAGCTGATCTACAAGGAAGTGATGGACTTGGAGGAGAGAACCAAGAATGGTGTCATCCGGGGGCAACCCTCTCCTTTAGGTTGGTTACAATATAAGCTTAGTTGCCATTGCCCTTTACTTCGTGCATCACAGTCTTCAGTCCTACAGTTCTGTCCGTGCCTCCTGTCTTTATTCAGTCACAGTTTGGGTTGTTTCTGCTTGAAGGCACTTCACACTCTGTCTCCACACATTTTACTCATTTATCGTCACTGGCTTCTTAAAACGCACATCTTCTTAACACTGACATTCCATTGAAGAAATTTAAAGCCTGTTTTCATTGGCACTGTTGCCTTATCTTTAAAGAAGAGATTCCACAAAACTCAATATACTTTGATTTTAAGTCTTTACCTTGAATAAATCAATTTTGCTACAAAATTTGTACATGTGATATCAAGTTCTGTCACTCTTTTGTGTATTTTTGGTTTGTTGTACTAAAACAATGACGTTAGACTGAGCACTATAAAGTATTCATTCTCTAAGACCCTGAATTACAGGAGTCAAAACATTTTATCATAAGCTGATCTTAATTTTGGTGCATGTGAAAATATAAGAAATTGAGGGAAAATGTTATATGACAAGTAACGTGTACATATTAGGTACATGCTACATGGCAGACACTGGTGATTTATGTACTTTATTTCATTCATTCCTAAGGCCCTAGTAGGGATTATTGTACACATTTTATACACAAAGAAAATAAAATTCAGAAAACTTAGCATGCGATCACAAACTCTTTATGTAGAACTAATACGGTAACTTCAATGTGTATGACGTTTCCAGCATCCTACATCACTTCTGTCTGGCAGCAGACTTCTCTGGTTACACAGGTTAATAACTAGGGTGGTTTTTTGAAAGAGGTGAATCTGAACAGAATCTCAAAGGCTGAGTAGTGTTTGAAAAGATTCAGTCTTGATTTTGAGTAAATAGAATGGCATCTAATCCCTCTAAAACTATTCTCCATTCTAAGAGAAAAGTAGGTTTCATGTCTTTTTAACACTTTAGTAGGTGAGATATTTTTAAACTATAGTTTCAGATGCCCCTGTTCTGTTATATAAGCATACTTTTTTAAGTTTAGTAGTCCTCCTTTTACATTTTGTTACTTTTTTTTTTTTTGGTAGAGTTGTGTATTTTAAATCCTTGATTGAGAAATACAGTCTTCCCAAATTTATAATACAGAGTCTCTTGAAAATCGCACTCACAGAATGCATCAGTTTAGAAAAGATAGGGCTTGAGGTTTTTAGACATTTTCTAGATTCTTATTTATTGCTTACAAAAAGGAGTGTTGGGAATTTTAGCTGATATCAAAATATTTAGTTCTTGCTTATGCAGAAAACCTGAAGAATCAATCTTTGATAAAGTGTCAGATAATCTGACTTCATTGCCACCTGGCTTTAAGAGGTGAGCTAGGTTATTTTCCCAGTGGACTGTCTATCTGTCCTTGTTTGGTTGGCTAGTGTTAAATGAGCTTGCCCTCTTTGAGTATATGAAGGGTCACTTGATAAAGGAACACACTAGAAACCTGAGGGGAGCATGCTCCTCTGTTTCGACATTCATATATTTAAGAATCTGTTACTTCAGAGAAAACACATTTGTTTGTTTTTTCCCTTTTTCTTGGGTACCTTATTTTCAAGTTAAAGTGTTAGCCAATTATGATGCACTTAAAATCAGTCTTGAGGCTGTAGAAATGGCTTAGCAGTTAAGAGCACTGGCCTCTCCTCCACAGAACCCAGGTTTGGTTCCCAGCACCCACACAGTGGCTAACAACCATTTGTAACTCCAGTTCCTGGGATTCCAGTGCCCTCTTCTGACCTCCATGGGCACTGTACATTTACGTGCATATAAAACATCGATATACACAAAATAAAAATAAATTTTAAAAATTCTTTATCAGATTAAAATATTTGGATAAAATGAAAGGGATCCTGAATTACTAGAGGCCTACATAAAAAGCATTGGATGCTGTACCATGTGTGGTATGGGATATATACTCCACCTCACAGTTAGAAGATGCACATTCTACACATACCAACTGAACTGCAGAGTAGAAAGTCTTTGCTTTGGCTGGGAAGCTCCTGGGCCTTGCTTGAATCCAGGAGGCCACTCTCCTGCCTTTCTTCTCTGTCATAACTCCAGCCTGCTGTCCTTTCCTTCCTCACTTCGTGGCACCTACTCTCTCCCTTGTGCTTCCATTCTTCTTGATTGCTCACTTCCCTCCCCACTTCCCTGCCTCTTCCCTTGTTGCGTTTGAAAGCAAGCTCTCAGGGGACCTCTCATATATGAGTGTTTTGTTATACATCATTAAGACAGAATGAGGGTGGTCTCAGATTCAGTTCAGGAGAGTGTTTCCAAATCTTGGGTGCCTGAACCTCTCCCATTGTTTTTACTCTGTAAATGTGTTCTTGAGAACTTTTCTGTAACTTACATTATTGTAATTCTAAATGATCCTTATTTAGTGAGCATATGATTCAAAAGCACCTACCTTGTGTGTAAGTTGCTTTAACACCCCTCACCCCTTGAAAGAATTTCTGTCACTAGGTAAGGTATTCCTTTTGGGGTTTTTTTCTGTTTGGTTGGTTGATTGGTTGGGTTTTGTTTGTTGGTTGGTTGTTTGTTTGTTTGTTTGTTTGATTATCTTTTGGAGACAGGGTCTTCCTTAACCCCAGCTGTCCTAGAACTCACTGAGTAGACCAGGCTGGCCTAGTCTCCTCACAGAGATCTTCTGTCTCCCAGGTGCTGGGATCAAAGGCCCACACCACCATGCCTAGTGGCATTCCTGTTTTTTAAATGCAGGAAATGCATGCTGGATACTACTTTTAGCAAAGGAAATAGTTTGTTCCTATCTCTGATTATAAGTCTATATTTGTATTTGTCAAGTATTTACTAGAGTCAGAGTGAGGTTTGAGTTTACCTAACTAGGCTGTTTCAGTTACCCTGACAAGTCACGTAATCTCTTGTAGACTGGGGTAGTTGAATTAAGTTCTCCTCCAAATTAAAATATTGTTCTTTGCATTAACTTTTCAAGGTGTACCAGAAGATCATGTAGAATTTTCCTTTTTTTTATGAGAAAATGTCAAAAATAATTTCCTGTCTTCTAGTTTTCAAACTTTTTAAAATTACCTGGGTCTTTGAGATCCTCTTTCCAACAAAATTCAGTGTAGAGACACTTTTTTTTTTTTTTTTTTTTTTGGTCTTTTTTGAGACAGGGTCTCCCTGTAGCCACAGCTGGCCTGGAACTCGCAAGAGACCCACCTGCCTCTGCCTCCAAAGTGCTGGGGTTAAAGGCGTAAGCCACCATGCGCTTTGGCATATGGTAGTCAAACATGCCCTTCATGGATTTTGCTGCTGGGCCATTCTCTATGTGTTCTTGTCTTAAACCCCAAAACAAGTTATAGAAAGGACAGGACTGTGGGTTTCCAGACATTCACAGGATTCTCCCTTCAGAATAGCCTACATGGAAGAGAGTACATCCGTGTTAGGTTTAGTATCGTTTGGCACCCCTAAACCCAAGAGAAGCCTATTGACAACTGGAGGTAGTCAATCCAGTGCAGGCACCTGGGCCTGCAACTCTCTCTGCAACTGATTTGCTGTTTTGTTTCTCATAGCACAGGTGCAGCAGTGATCAATGGCTCTCAGCATCCTTCGTCATCACCGTCTGTCAATGATGTGTCTTCAATGTCCACAGATCCGACGTTGGCTTCGGATACAGACAGCAGTCTGGAAGCATCAACTGGACCTCTGGGCTGCTGTAGATGACTACTTGGGCCGTGGGGGGGTGGGGGGATGGGGAGTCAGCTAGTCATTGATAGAACTACTTTAAAAACAATGCAGTGGTCTTATTTTTGAGTGAT
This sequence comes from Nannospalax galili, assembly GCF_000622305.1. NCBI lineage: Eukaryota > Metazoa > Chordata > Mammalia > Rodentia > Spalacidae > Nannospalax > Nannospalax galili. The sequence goes on along the minus strand of NW_008339436.1, from coordinate 3,217,970 downwards.
TTTTTTTTTCAAAAAATGTAGAATTCATTTTGTAGTAAAGTAGTTTATTTTTTTTAATTTCAAGTGATGTAATTTAAAACCTAAGTTTTGTTTTTAAACAGCAACAAAACTGTATTGTATTTTTTGCTGTAATTAACTGTATAATGTAAACCTAATTATTTTATCATGGTTTAAATTTTTTGCATATTTGCTTTATCTTATGCTGCTGATTTTTTTTTACTGAATTTGTAAGAATTTTGTTTATCAAAGCAACTATTATGTGGTGACTTGCGTATATCATGAATTATTTAAGATGTTTATAGTTTTTTTATTAGAATTTATTTCAGATGTTTGTTCACAATGCTATTCTTCAGGGTTATGTGCTTATCAGTGAAATAACCCCAGAGGAGTAAGGGAAAATAACCTGTAGCCAGTTATATTCAGGAATAACTACTGTACATGATGAACGTGTCAAGAGACCTCCAATATTTGCTACTTGCCAATCCTAAATTAGGTAAAATAATAGATCAACAACCCTACCTGACTTTTGGCAAAAGCCCTGTCATCTAAATGGCAGAATAACTCAGAGTATGTCTTTAAAGATGCTAGGCACATACTACCACCTTTTTTTAATCTCCCCACCTTACCCAGTGAAAAGTCGTATGAAGAAATATGGTGTATTCTGGACATTTGTGGCATGCTTAAAGCTTATGATCACATAGTCAAGAGGATACTTCATGAATAATACATTTCAATGCAAATAAACAAATGAATCCCCTCTACTAGCTATGAGCCTGTTTCTGTACACACTGAGTTAACCTCCTCATGCTATAGGTCCTGGCAACGGTCTAGAGTCTGGACTTTCCCTTTTGTGCAGCCTCTGGCCTCTGGACCTCTCCAGGTTCCTATTCCTTGGAGGATCTGTTTGTTGAGCACCAGTTCATGGTGTTTCTGGCCATATGATTCTACCTGTAGCATAATTATATTTCTCCTAGCTGTCAGGAGGTTCCAAAGCCTACTTAAATTTGTGTAGGTGATGTTTAAATGAGCAATATATCGTTCATCTGAAAATAGTAGCACACAGCCATATGTAGGATATCATTTTCTAAGGACTGTTTCTTCACAGTGAGCAGAGCAGGCATAAGTGGTGGTTATTCAGTCTGCGTCTTTAATTTTTTTTATACCTGATTTCCAATATGACACGCAGTGTGGACGTTGAGTAGTGGGAGAATGGTGCTGCTCCTGACAAGTGTGTGTTAACTGTTTACATTTTCTATCTACAGAATTATTTCTCTGTAACTGAATTTTTCCTAAGTAAAATGTCATTGAGGTCTCATTATTTCTGAAATGATGTCTCTAATGGCCCAGGTACCTTTGGTATTATCTGGAATAAGAGGGGTTTCGTGTGATGAACTGGGAAATGCATACTTCCATAAGTGGCAAGGTTCTAGGTAGGAGCTCATTAGAGCTCGTGACCAACAAGAGCAAAAACAGGTGCAGCTCAGCAAATGTCTGAAAGTTTCCTTAGCATTTTATTGGTATATTAAGTGCAGAATTACTTTCAAATAAGATATTTTAGGTCATTGTTAATGTGCAATATTTAAGATTAAAATACATTAGCTTTTTTATATGCTTTGAAATAGCAAGTCTGTTGATCATGGTTTGAAGTCATGGTTTCTAGCCTTCCACCTCGTATTGATTCCTTTTCTACACATACAATAATGGTGCATTAATTTTATTAGGCAAATTTGAGTTGAGACTATTAGCGCGTCTTTGCATTGTAGAAACACACGATTAGAGCCAGAATTTTAGCAGAAATCTGAGCAGGAATGTGTTCTTACTTTGTATTAGTTTTACAGTTAACTGGCTTTGATTTCTCTAGGAAAAAATATGTCACTATTGCACTTTAACAGCTGACATGCTTTTGTTGGTTTCCCATGTTTTATGTTTGATTGCTGATAAGCCATCTTTCTTGATAAAGATTTTGGTTAAGCAAGGAATACTAGTTCTGATTGTATCATGTGTTGTTAATGCCAGCTCCCACTTGCCAGCCATCGTGTTTCAGTTGAATTAAAAGAAAACAGACTTCCATTGCTTAATGTAAACTAAAATACTTAACAAATTATATCCTAAAAGCAAGATCTGTTTGTTGAATGTTGTGTGCCCTAGATTTTTAAGATTGTTTGCTGCAACTTCCCCTCTTTGCTTACATCTGTTAGGGTCGATCATATTGATACTTTTTATTTTAGAATCTTAAAGTATCCTAAGTATTTTTAAAGAAATTGAAAATAATGTTTTCTGTCAAGCAGTACTTGTTAAGCTATCCTATAATTTGACTTTTCAGTTTTATATACTTGAGAGACTCATTGTCTTACTGTCAGAAAATTATTTAACTGAGAATTGTCATTCAACTTCTAGATTAGGAAAGAAACACTGATTTCCCTACTTGACTTCCTGGTTCTGTTACCCCTAATATATACTGACCATCTGTAAGACAACTGTGTTGTTGGGATTGCTTCATTATAACATACCTAAGTAGAGCATCTCAACTCTTTCCTGCTATTTGCTGAACAGCTTCCATTGCATCCTGCCATGCTGCTGGGTGCCATTTCAGAAGAGTGTACCCCAGGAGCAGAGGCCTTCTGAGCTCACACCCGACTTGTCAGTGCAGCAGCCGCCCCTTAGCAGTACAGAGAAGCTTGACTGTGTGCAGAGCAGCAACTTGGCTGTAAGCCTGCAGCCTTCTCTTCTGGGTTCATCTTGCTGTGTTCCCCAAAGAGACCAAGGTGAAGAGGACATCAGTGTCTGACAGTGAAGTCAGCAACAGGCAAGTGAAGCTGCTTCCTATGTTACAGTTACAACTTGGTTTACACTGTTGGCCAGTATCTACCACACACACAAAGACGTGACTATCAGTGTTGCCTAGGCACTAGCCTGCACAGCATTTTGAGGTTAAAAACATAGTATGTTTTCAAAAAGTACTGTTGTAGTTTGTGTATGTTGTTCATTAGTCACACATTAGCTGTAGAGTGGATGCATGCTGCCCCGTGACCCCAGTAAACTTCTTACCAGTGTAGGAAACCCAGCACTACCGTCTGTCTCATTCTTGGCCCTCTCCACCGTTGCCTCTCCTTGGCCTGTTGCATTTTAGTGTGCATTGTGTTTCTTCTGATCTCTCTTAGGGTTTTCCTGAATCACAGGAAACAAATTTGTCTTAATTAATAGCAAGAAAGATGAAAGAGGTAAAGGGCATTGAAGCAGAAATGTATAGCTTGGGGTAAGATTGGAAAACTTGTGTCCTAATTCATTTCAAAGTGACTGCTCTTAGTTAAAGTGCTCTTAAAGAGAGTCTAGTAAGAGTAACACTTTCTGGCCATTTTTGGTTTAGATTCTCTTCGTTAACTGAAACTTCTGAGAAATATGACCTGTGGATTAGTTTTGCACAATGTTCTATTCTCACAATGACTTAAAATTAAATTAGGTTTTTATTGAACTACCTCACACTAATTTTCTATGCTTTCCCAAGTGAGCTGTTGCCCTTACTGTTAGATCTTAACTGAGTGTGAATTATAAATGTGCGTTGAATACTTTATAGCCAATGTTGACAAAATACCAGTAAGTATGTAAAATACATAACCTTGCATCAGTAAGAGACACTCCCATGTAAGATCTTTCACTGTGTATCTTGAAAATTTGTGTTAGATGTGTTTGTTGACATTCTTACTGTTTTTGTAAGTAGAAGCCTGCTCTATAGCAGTCCACTCTTTACATTTTACAAAAGGAGTAAATCTTAGTAAATTTTACGAAGAAATAAATTACTTTTGTAGGCCCAATATTTGGTATATTTTTGAGAAGCTGTTGATCTTCTAGCAGAATGATGAAGTTGAACTGAAGTAGCTGTCTACCCGGACTGTGACATCTGTTTCCTCATTGCAGTTGATCCTGCTCAACAAGGTTTCAAACCTGGAAACCTAAGTATGATAATTGACATTTTTCCCTCCCTGTTTACATGTCATTCCCTCTTTGACCTTCCCCTTCCCTGTGTTTGGTTCCCTCTCCTCTCTAGACAAGACAAAATGGGGCACTTTGTAGGGAATGCTGAGGTCATTACTGTGGTTTTTAATCATCCATGCCCTAGTCATTAAACATGCACCACTGGAATGTAAACAATGTTATCTAGTATGTCAATTGGTTATAATATTTTAAATAAAAAAAAAAAGTGGTATGAAAGTAAGAGTTTTTCATTGAAAGCAAAACAAATTTGTGGTAAGTTTTTCTTGATGACTTTAGGACTTCCTTTGGATTGGGATTAAAGGATATTACTAGAGCAAGTTTATATTGGGATTTTGTGTATGTTGTGTTCTTGGTTCTTGGCTTTTGTGTGTGGGGGGGGGTGCTTATGTTTGAAATCACTAGAGAAACCTTAAGAAAGGAACTTTGCATCAATGCCCTTAACTTAGTAACAGTATTAGAGGGCACCCCTCATGGCCACTTGGCAAAGCTAGGTTACTGCACCTAATTCTGTCTCAAAATCAGCAGATTTCAGCTTGAAGCCTGTTGCCTTTTCTTTTTGGGGGGCGGGGTGGTCTTTTTTGAGACAGGGCCTCCCTGTAGCCCCAGCTCTCTGTAGACCAGGCTGGCCTTGATTGCATAGAGATCCGTTTGCCTCTGCCTCCGAAATGCTGGGATTAAAGGTGTATGCCACCACCCCTGGCCTGTTCTGCCTTTTCTTGGCATGGCTTCTCATGGTTGTTGAGTGAGCTGTAATGTCCAGGGTCCCTTCCTGGGTGTCACCCCAGCCTATGGCATGGCATTTCTCCATCTTGCCTGCCTCCTGCCCAGCAGCCCTTGCATCTGTGCCATCCTTCTGAAGAGTCAATTTGCTGCCGGACACCTGCTGACCGGACAGAATGCTGTTCCTGAGCTGGTGCATGCTATCCTGTTACAGTCACGGGGAGGCAGAGCAGCAGACGCTGGCATCACAGTGTCAATGTTAAGCTTGTTTTTAGTTGAATGATCAAGGCTCCCACCTAGTCATAACTTGGAGTTCTTTGTTTTCCTAATGTAGATATTTCATTTTTAAAGTAGTATGCCTTTACAGATCTGTTAAATTTGGGGCTGGAGAGGTAGCTCAGTTGTTAAGAACACTGTTTGTTCTTGCAGAAGACCTGGCTTCAAATCCCAGCACCCACATGGCAGCTAACAGCTGTCAGTAGGCAATACATACACATAAAATTTAAGAAAATTTATTAAATTTATGTAAATGAAGATTTACTGATTTTGTGTTTAAAAAATTTAACTTTTGCAGGGCATATACCAGTATCTTTGAACTTCATTTGAAACCAAGAGATAATTCAAATAAGATCTGAAAATTTTAGCTTTCTAACATGAGTTGCATTCAACTTCAGTTAATGAAAACTTGTATGGTTGAGGCACTGTGCTGGAGGCTGAAATGAGAGGAAAGGGGAAAAATCAGACTAGTCAACTTGATTGAAATAGTGTGATAGAGAGCAAAGATCCTGGCAGGTGTGATGGTGCAAGCCTTTAGTCCCAGCACTCGGGAGGCAGTGGATCTCTAGTTCAACACCAACCTGGTCTACATAGTGAGTTCAGGTCAGCTGGGACTACAGGGAGACCCTGTCTCAAAAAGAC
>NW_008339436.1:3142687-3212260 GCF_000622305.1 Nannospalax galili | reverse complement strand
TTATTTTGATATATCACAGTGAAAGATTTATCGTCCTCTTTTTTTTTTTTTAAAAAAAAAAAAAAAAAAAAAAAAAAAAAAAAAAAAAAAAATTCCTGCTGGAGAGAGACAGGCAGGAGGGACCAATGAGGAAATGAGTGTGATACAAAGGCATGTTTTAAGCCTTTCTGTAAGATGATCGGAGAGGAAGGGCACTGGTTTAAAAGTGTATGGGGTGGGGGGCCGGGGGGAATGAGATAAATTTGTGAAGATAAGCCTGGAAAGTTGAGGTTCAGAGTTGAAAAGTCTGAGAGAACTGGAAACAGTATTGTTTCATTCTCTAGGCAGTCAAAATCCATTACAGAATGAGGAAGAAGTGACCCTTATCTTAAGGTCACTAACAGCAAATCCAGTGAGGATAGAGGTGTGACTGTGTGCCTGGAAGCCAGTGGAGAGAGCAGTGGGATGGAAAAGAGGACTCATAAGCATGTTGCCAAGATTAGCATTGGGAGCTGGGGGAGCTTGTAAATCCTGTACTGCCTGGGCAGCACCCATTACAGTGGGTCTACACTCAGTGCGTCTTGGAATTGTACATCACCCTGTTCACAGGGTCCATAGCAGATCATGTAGAGCATCCCTACTTCTGTCTCAGGAGGAAGGGGATCTAACCAGCCTTCTGCATGAGGTCTATGGCATTTGCTTATCCTGGCTCTGCACCATTTTGTGTCATTTTTGTGGGCAGAGGACAAAGGAGAAGCTTCCTGGTGAGTGACACTTGAGATCTGCAGAGTTAGCTGGACAAGTAGGGGCATGGTTCTGATCACTGAAGGAGGAGGGTGGGCTGGGTGGTAAAGAAGCTCCTCTGAGAACTGCCCAGGAGATGGAATCAGAACAGACTGAAAAGAGAAGCCAAAGCCTTTGGTACTGGAGAGGTAGGATGGTCTGGGATCACTGTGTTGAGTCTTGGCTGCACTGGGCTGTGCTCTGCTTCTGCAGCCTGCCACTTGTGTGGGGGGAATGCTCTTGGTCTGTGCTGATTGGCTTTGTGTACTTGTGTGAACGTAGTGGAAAGGCAGTGTCACTTGACAAGCCTTGGGGAGGAGTAGAAGTACACTGTTGAGAAAGGGAGGCACTTCGTGTGCTCTCAGTTCAGAACTGCTGCGGGCTGACCTTGAGTCTCCTCCATCCCCAGCAGTCCCACACTTCATGGAGTTGGGGAGAATTCCACACATGAGAGGAGCGCCTCCAGATTTTCATTGAGAATTGCACACATTTTGGTTTGGTGCTGCTCTGCACTCCCACATTAGCTCATTTTAAAATCTCTGTAGAAGACCCAGATCAATCATTCCACCCATAATTAATCCACTGATTACTTTTTCTATCACATACCTGTTACAGAAATCTGTCCTCCAGGAATGGCTTGGCCATGGCCATCTTGAGCTCAGCAGCCGATAACCCAAGACCCTCAACGAGGTTGGGCCCATTAACATTCCTGAGGTGGGGGAAGGAGCGGAGCACACTAGACAGGCCCCTCCAGAGGACAGATAAGAGGTGAATGGGAAGAGACTCTTCAGTGGGTGGCCGCCTAAGGTGACCACCCATGCTCCTGTAAGTAACCTCAATTTGGCTTGGTGCATTACTAAGCTAGACTTAGGTGGAGTTGATTCTTTGGTCTGGGGGTGCCATCTGGGGTGAATAGACAGTCCATGTCTCCCAGCAAATTGTGCAATGTCACTGCATAATGCCCCTTTTTAAAAGCAATTGTGTGTAGGTCACATTCCCACCATCCACCCTGCTGGGGCAGGGTCTCTGCTGCATACCTAAGGCTAGCTGGCTCCGGTGCTTCAGGCCGATTCTCCTTTCTCCTCCTGCTTCATGACAGGAGTGCTGGGATTGCAGATATGAGCCACCACATCTGCCCCTCCCCTGATGCTTGCTCACTTCCTTCTCACTCCCCATGCACAGATGGCTGAGAGAGGCAGATGTGGCTAACCTGTTACTTGATGGCATCCTGTGCTCTGCTACTTTCCTTACCTCAGAAGCCCTGGGTGAGGAGAGCCTGTCTGCAGGTAACAGTGTTGGATATAGGCATGCAGCATGTTGGGCTGTGTAAGCCCATGCCTGGGACCTCTGACTGCAGTGTTCATGGCCCTCAGCATATGGCACAAGGCCCTGCCCTGCATACAGTGATGTGAACTACTGCAGGAAAGGGAGTGTGGGCTCTGGTGTGATAAACCCAAAGTAGGCTGCTGGCCTATAGTCATACAGTAAATGACCTGACCCCTCCGAGGCTCTGTTTTCTCATCAAATGAGGAGGCCTAAGTACCTCACGAGTCACTGAGAGCTCAGTATTGGCACAGGTGGAGCAGTAACTAGGGAACCCTTGGCAAACGGCCACTGTGGTCACTCAGGCTTCTATCCTCAGCTGGAGGTTCTTTTTCTGGCTGTAGAGTTCTTAACCACTGTTGATTTCTTCTCAGAATAGTCACCATGTCTTTAGGAAAACATGCCCAAATGGGATAGTTATCAAATGCTGCTTTCCACCTTGATGTGATGTGCTGGGAAGAGATTCTGATGCCTGGGACTCGCCCCCACTGCCACAGTGCAGCAGGCCGGTGGGCTCAGGGCATCTCCCAGCCCTACGTGGTCTGGATCCTGCCCCCTAATTTCCTTTTAACACTGGACCAACAGACACCAGAAGCCAATTGAAAGAATGAGGCTGACAGGAAACCCCTTCTCTTCAGGACAGTTTGTGGCTGCTGCTGTCTAGCTGGGGTCTGCCCTGGCAGCTTACCAGCTGTGGAGTGGGGTAAGGATTGTGATTTACAACTCTAGGGTTGGCAGTGCCGGACTGTGAATCTCTCAAATCTGATTCCAAAATGAAAGTCCTAGTTTTCTGGGATGCCAAATGCCATCTCAGACATTGATCTGTCCTAGAGCAGCAGCTCTAAGCTGTGGATTAAACCCCCTAAGGCCAGGCCCTGCCTTGGCCTGGCCCATTGCCTGAGAAGGTGCATGTGGCCAAGTGTATCTTCACACACTTGCTGCTAAAGGTAAACTAGTCCCTCTTTTTTTCAGGATCTCAGAGACAATACTCATTTCCATAACCTGCCTGCCCTCTGGCTCCCTCTCCCCCTCCGGCCAACCCCACCTTATGCCCTTTGCTGACCCCCCCTTCCCCATGGGATCTTTTCCCTATCAGGCTCTCCCCACACTGCTAAGTCAAGTCAGCAGTGTGCCAACAGGCTCTGTTACTTTCTATCTTTAAAAGCTTCTGCTTCTGTATGCCATTCACATTCCTTCATCTCTCACCCACCTTCTACCCAGCCTTCTCCAGCTTATGGTGTCCCTAACTAGGGTCCCAGCATCTAATTGTGCCCATTCTCTACCCAGTGGCCAAAGGAACCTTGTTAGAGTGCGAGGCAATTCGTGGAAGTGGGTGAAAGCACCTTCCCCTCCTCTCTCGTGCACACACACACTCCATGAAAAGAAAAAAAAAATTTTTTTTTCCCTTAGGATGAAAACAGATTGCAACTCTTGTGCCCTTGTGACATCTGACCCTGCTGGTCTCTCCACACCACCACCTGCATCCCTCTCTTCTATCTGCCTTGGTTAGCTCTGCACAGTGAAATACCTGAGATAATTATGAAAAGACTTATTTGGGCTCTGAAGTTTGAGGGTATTCAGTCCATGACTGGTTGACCCAGAATGCTCTGGGCCTGTGGCAGTGCAGCACATCATGGTAGGGACCTGGTAGAGAAAAAACATTCTCTGGCCAGGAAGCAAAGAAAAGGGACCAGGGTCCCCATATCCCCTTGAAGAGTATGTCATAAGTGACTGAGGAACGCTGTTGTGTAATATTTTCTTCTAATTAAAGTGTTGCCTTCTGCAGGAAGGAGACTTAAGACTCGAAAAGCTAAAGAAACAAGGCTCAGAAGCTCAAAGTTACAAGATTCTCAAGGCCCCTCCCCAAATTTATAAAATCAAAAAGTGAAGGAAACTCCTAGAACTAACTGCCTTGAGTTGGACAGGGAGCCCCAGGGATGCAGCTCTCCTGAGTTGTCACCCAGGCTGGGGTCAGCTTTTCAGTGATGTAGCTGCCTTTGAGCCATTCTGAGCCACCTGTCCTCTTTGAAGTAACCCCACTGATAAGTTTATTTGGAATTAAACTCACTGGTTTACCAAGCTAGATTTGGGTTAGATTTGGTCTTTGTTCATGTCTCCCCAGAAAAGATAGGACACCATCCAAAACTCTACCTTTTAAAGGCTTGACACCCACCTACTAGTGTTAGTCTTCTTGCTTGGGGGCAGTGCGGGAGCACTCTTTCCACAGTTGTGCCTCTCGGGCCTGGCACTGTTGCCCACCTGCACCCATCCTTCAGTTTTCTGTCACCTCAGAGGGCTTCCTCACCAACCTGTCCCAGCTCTCCTGGGATCATCCTACTCGGCGCACATCATGGTCAGACTGTCCTGCTTGTATTTTCATGCTTCCTTATGGTCTTTTTCCACTAGATTGTAAATTCTATAAAAGCCACAACCTAGGGGCTTTTCCCTCTACCTTCACAGGGCTGGAGAACCTTGTGAAACCCCACAATAGACATGGATGCCCTGTTTGGATATGTAAGGTTATCTGAGTATTCCGCTCTTTGTGACCAGATCCTTGCCTCCTCCCCTAGCCCTCTTGCCTTACTCTTCTCATACCACACGTCTTTCTATGGCCTCCTCCCCTCCTCTGCTTAAGTGATCTCCATTCTCGTTACAAGCCTGGGACTTGGTATGACATCCCTAACCCTCCACCTTCGTCTTACGTAGAGGTCTGTATTACAGCACTCGTTTTGGTTTCCCATGCACAACCTCCTATTAGAGCTTGCCTACTGCTCCCTTAAGCTAGCATCTTCTCCACATGGACCGATGGGAAGGAACACAGGCTGAGACCAACTACAAGCTTTTTAAAAAAAATTGTATTTTATGTGTATGAGTGTTCTGCCTACATGTATTTAAGTGCACCAATGTCATGCAATGTCTGCAGAGGTCAGAAGAGGGGGTCAGTTCCTTGTTAGCTGTCATATGGGAACAGAACCCCAGTCCTCTGAAAGAGCAGCCAGTGCTCTTAACCACTGAGCCATCTCTCCAGGCCCAGCTACAGGCTTTAACTCTACTGTGCGTGTTTGGAGCCATCCATGCCCTTTGCTTTCCAGTGCTTCCTCATCCTCAGCAGCAAAATACAGAGATTTATATTGCCCCTCCCCCGAGAAAATGAGATATGTGTGCAAAGCACTTGATCTGCTAGTATGACAGCCCCTTTTATTCAATAAGAGGGACTGAGACCTGGGGCATAGTTTCCCCACCATCTATAGCCATGAGAGGACAAACCTAGCAGCTTTCCATGGCTGTATCTCCCAACAACTTTATCACAGACCACAACACATCATGAGCATGGGTCAGCTGTCACAGAACTTGGTGGGATGCATGACGAGGGCTGTGTACCTTGTTGGAAAGACTGGGATTCCTGGCACCAGTGGTATGATTGGACTCCAAGGTATAGAGCTGGTAGGGTTACAGGAATACTCGGTTCCATTCCCAAACCTTTTTACAGAGTAAGAGGTCATTCCAGGTTCATCTTTTTGTTGTTTTGAGACAAGATCTCTCTGTAGCCTCAGCTGACCTGGAACTTGCTTTGTGGACCAGACTGGCCTCGATCTCAATAGAGATCTGCCTGCCTCTGCCTCCAGAGCTCATCACTTAAAAGGCAGTTAAAGGACTATTCCCTCCAACACACGTCATTAAAATCAGTCTTAAATACATTGTCACACATTTCTCAGGGGTAGGAGTGCTGGGCATCAAACTTATTTGTCAGACAATATAAAGCAACTTATTTTTCCATGTAAGACTTTAGTTTCCAGGGTGTTCTCCCCCTCCCCTCCACCTTCTGATGAACCCAGGGCCTTACTCCTAGGTAAGCAGTCTACCATTGACGTAAACTCCCATCCCCTACCAATGATTTCCAGCATTCTCTTTAAAGTCAAATCCAAATTTTACATTTCTTTATTGCACGTGTGTGTACACACACATGCCACAGCATGTATGTGAAGGCCGACAACTTGCAGGAGTTGGCTCGCTCCTTCCATTATGTGGGTCTGAGGGATCAAACTCAGCTCATTGAGCTTGGTGGTAGGCACCATAATCCACTGAGTCATCTCACTGGCCCCCATCCCAAATTTCAAAGCACATCTGAAGCTATTTGTGATCAGAATCCTAGATTTTTACCAGTTCTCACTACTGTGTGATTGACTTATCCATATTGGTTTTTTATTTTAAGCAATGTACCTCTGCTCAGTCTTTCTAGAGCACTTTACTAGGTTTTCAAAGAGAAGACTCATTCCCCATCTGTTCATGTTCATAATTCTTTGGTTTACTTGTGAGGTCATTACAGTAACAGGCACAATTGTAACCTTCAGGTTTGGGAACAGCTTGTGCAAACAACCTAATGGAGAAAGCAGAAAAGAATGGGGATCCCAGGCTAGAGCACCACCATGAATGAGCTGTGGTGCTCAGTGTCTCACATTCAGAAGTCAGATGTCTAGGCAGGTAGAGCGCTAGTTACATAGATGGTAAATTAATTTTCCCATAAAAATTATACTTGCAGATCCAAGTTTGACCAGCAGGTGGCAGACACGGCTTATGAACTGCCTTCCCTACAGAGCCTGCCAGACAGTTGAGCCTTTGCCAGGATTAGTGACAGACCCCCTTTCCTCTGGTGAACTCTTCACGAGACTTTGGTCCTTGAAGCTCTTTTGATGAGCTGGTGGCATTTTTCTCTTAAGATCAACTCAGCAGAATTCCACAACTGTGGTGTGGGAGCACAACAGGGTCCTGAGACTACACTGTTCCCACCTAACTTTTCCCGATCTGTTTCTCCCTCCCCCTCACTGAGGAGATAAGACCAGTCATGTGGTGAAGTTACGAGGAATCCCAGTCACTTCAGCCTTTTCTCCCTGAATACAGGGGAGGGTGATATTTTACTGGGCAAGCTCTGTCCAGAAAATGCAGGCTGCTTTTGGAAGTATCCCAGAGCAGAGACCAACATCTCCCCTGGCACCTTGGAGCTCCTAGGAATGTCATGACCCTGACCTCTGCTGCTGTGGAGAGTCCTCAGCTGGCATCTGGTTGGTGTGTTGAAGTCCCCAGTCAGTCATAGGTCAGATGTCAGCTTGCCTTGCCATCGGCTCAGCCATGGGCTTGTACTTTGTGGGAGGCAGCCAGTGCTCTGTGACCCAGACTCTTCTGGCCCCGTTGTCAGAGATGATACTTGAGGCCAGGTGGATCACCATAAGTTACTGCTCAGGGTTATAGGAGAGGACAGGTGATGACATTTAGCAGGTGCAGAGGAAGAGCAGTGGCTCCAACATTTCTCAGCCAGGCCAGTCTTCTCCCAGCAGGGCCTGACATGGAGGTTAATCTTCAGTGACTGGATTTAGAAACATCTAGGAGACACACCTCTAGGCATGTCTGAGGGTATTTCCAGAGGGGTTTAAGGAAGGTGGGAAGACCCAAGGGCTGGGGTTCCAGACTGAATAAATTCCTGACTGCAGATCCAGTGTGACCTGCTGGCTCACCCCCAGTTGGCTCATCTCCACGGCTACAGCCAGAGTTGCTCTCAATACCACACCTTTGCCACCAACTCAAAGGCCAAAAGGAGCCCTTCCTTCCTAAGTCGCTTCTGTTAGCAACCAGAAAAGTACTGTGCCTGGGCTGGCTTAGGGGGAGGGTGGGCCTGAGGTCTGAGGATGGCTGGAAGACTGGGTAGACATGGCAGTCATGGGTTCACTCTCACTCCTGGGAGATCTGGGAGATGATCTGCCAACCCACCCCTCTGGATTGCACAGTTTCCCTACTGCCTCCAGCTCACAAGCACTAGCCTGGAGCAGAGGAAGGCAGATTACAGAGCCCAGAGGACCCAGAAGGCAGAAAGGAGCTGCAGAAGATCAAGACAGAGAGCTGGAGGAATGCAGCTGGCTGAGGGATGATGGGTGCTGGGGTCCTCAGGGAGCTTCACCTGCCCCACACCCCAGGGGGCTCCCAACCCTGTGAGGAACATTTCTTAGAAAACCCTACTTAGCACAACCATGAAGAATGAGGCTGGTGACAGGCACCATGCTTTCAGAGCACATTTAATAAAGCGCGCAAAGTTCCTGGCCTTGGGCCGACTCTTAGGTGCCATCTGTTTGGGTGACTATGGGGGCCTCTTCCTGAGTGAGAAGCTAATTGCTGCTCTTGGCACCATCCTGACACCCACTGGGACCTTCTCCATTGGAGCAACATCCAGATCCTGCCTGGACTGTGTGGGGTCCTGACAGTCCCACGGGGGTGTCAGGATCATCTCTCCACCCAGCTTGGGGGCACATGGCCCTACCGATGGCCTGGCCCAAACGAGGCTTCTGGCTTCCTCTGCAGCCTGCGGCCAGCCCTGCAGGGCGTGAGAGCAGACACATGTGGGCACATAACAACTCCTTTCACTCTGGGGCTCTGGCCCCTTTGGCCCCGACAGTCAAGCTTCCCAAGGTAGCAAAGAACTCCTCCATCTCTTTCTGCAGCAGCAGGTTCCTGCGCTCTGCATCCTCCCGTGCCCGCTCCGAGTTCCGCAGCTTGATCTCCATCATGGCGTACTTCTTCTTCTCCTGTTCCAGCTCCTCTTCCAACAGCAACATCTGCTTCCGCAGGTCAGCACTGCCCTCTTCGATGCTTAAAAAATGAGAACAGTTTCATACTCCAGTTTGTGGAACACTGTCACTATCATAGCAGGAGTGGCCCTGGGCGGTTCACTAGGGCAGGGAGGAGGGGGAAGGGGGGATTCAAGGAGGAGGCTCGAAGTCTCACCCACTCATGCCCTCTCCTGCAGGCCAAATGGAGGTCCCCCCACAGAGAGGCTATCCCGGGCTTGTAGTCCAGAAAGGCCACCATAAGGATTCTTCCTTTAATACTTGGGCTAGAGGCATCCTGAGTCCTAAAGTAAAGCCCTTTGTCCCTCCAGTGCTGTCAACCTTCCACCAGCAGAGCAGCACAGGTCCCTGTCCTGTGTTCCTATGCTCCTACTCCCACACTTCCTTCTGTTTTCTGTGCAGTGTTCTAGCCAGACTCACAGGAAATGCCTATCTGCCTCTCCTGGCCCCTTTGATGTCACCTCCCATGACCTTCTTGCAAGTCTAGCAGTATTAGAGCCAGCAGGCACTGTGCAAAGGCTGGCCCATCAGTCTTTTGGACCAGATGGTACAGTATATCCATCCTAAGGGATGCCTGACCTTTCCTGTCCCTATACTCAGCTGCATCTGAGCCCCCATGACAGTGGCAGGACAGATGGCACTGGACCTATGAAATGCAGAGGTGACCCCTGCCCGGAGCACAGCGGGCACCACAAACAGGGACAGTATGTGTGCAGCACAGTGCCAGAGCACTGCATATGTCGACTGGATCGGCCTCTCTCTGCCCCAGTCACCAACAAGGCAACCTCCCTTCACCACAATGGACGGACACTGTCAGAAAGAGGACTGCACGGAGGACGGCACTGACACCTCGCTGCTTCTCTTCTGTCCCCAGAACCTCCTTTGCCTGTCTGGTGCTCAATGTGCTATACTGGAGTGACCTTGTCCCGTCTCTTGTGTTAAGCTGCACTACTAAACTCATAGCCTGTTTATGAACATCTCCAACTGAATAGATCCAACATGGAACTCCTGCTTCCTCAAGCCATGTCTGTACCACTGAGGGCCCCACCATGAGGGAGTGTCTGCCTCCAGCACCTCCCCTATGGCCCTGAGCCCTCCAGTCAGGTTAGCTCTTTTGACCCCATCAGTGAGCAAGGCCCACTGGATGCATCTTCAGAACATGTGCAGAACCCATGTGCTCCTCCCACCTCCACTGCCCCTGAGGCCCATGCCACCCACATGGGTGGGGACTCCTGTGGCCTCCTAACTGGCTTCTGCTCCCTGGACCCCTCGTGAGCCCTTTTGTCAGAGGAGCCAAAGCCCTTGAGGCATTCCATCAACTTCTTCACACTTACTGCCTTATGAATAAGACCAGAGCATCTGGGCAGACCTTTAATCCCAGCACTCAGGAGGCAGAGGCAGGCAGATTTCTGTGAGACTGAGGCCAGCCTGGTTTACATAGTGAGTTTCAAGCCAAGCAAGGGCTACTAGGAAACCCTCTCTTAAAAACAAAACAAAACAACAACAAAAAAACCCAGAGCATCACCCAGCCTAAAAGTCCCGACTTCCGTGTCAGTGCTGGCACAGCTCTGAGGCTATCTTTCCCATGTCTCCCCATCCTCTCCCAAGGAGACTCCCTTTCTTCCCGGGTGTTACCATCCTTGTCCTCTTCTATCCACTTCCTATCACGTTATACATTTATGATGAATCTATTGAATGTTTTCATCCTGATCCCCCAGGAAGCGTGAAGCAAGGATTCTGGAAGTTTGGATCACAGCTTTGTCTCCAGCATCTAGCACAGTATTGATATTTCACAACAAATTCTCTTTGGGAAATGCTGGAGAATCTGTTGTGAAACCTCTTCCTTTCAGGGCTCAAGACCCTCTTCACTACAGACTCTCCCTCCAACCAGCCCAAGCCACTCTGTTAGGATAGTACAAAGGTCTCCAAGTAGTCTTCCATCCCTCCCAAGGTGGACTCTGTGCAGATAAGGAAGACCTCAAGGCTTGTTAGAGGCACCAAAAGGGACAGACTGGTATGCACATTGGGCCACTCCCTGCTCAGCCCTTCCTAGGGCCACCCTCCATAACAGGCTCTGTCATAGATGGCTTACCTTGCAAGAGGGCTTCCAAAGGTGGCCATCCTATTTTATACCCTGGGTCTTCCCCATGTCTCCTTCCCCCTCTGCACAGTTCCATCCTATTGGCCATTAAGTCATGATCAGGCTCTGCCTACTGTACCCAAGCACCAACTAGGGCCTCAGTCCTCAAATGCCCTGTCTTTTCCTCCTGCAGACATAGTGTCTGCATGTCTGGCACTGCATAGCTTGGGAGCTCCAGCTGGACAAAGGGGCTGCATGCTCTCCCCTCCCAGTCCCAGGCTCAGCAAGAGAAGCAAATGCCTTCCATGGCATGCCACCAATGAAGAAATGCAGCCTCTGAACCCTACCTGGGGGTTGCGAGCTGTGGGCCTTGGGCACACAGGCCAGCCAGTTGGCTGGGGCTAGGTGACGGGCCAAGGAGCCTGAGATATAGACAGGCCTTGGACCTAGCTCCCCAGAGGGCCTGCATTGACTTCTGTTGGATAACTTGACTTCTCAGACTCCTCTCTATAAAGCGCAGAGCACCCTCCTCACCAGAAGTCTGTGGGGAGAAGGAAACTAAGGAGTGAGCCTCCAAGCAGCAGGGGCAACACAATGTGTCTCCTGTGATCAGCATGGATGAGCGCTGTGGCTCAGCAGAGAAATCAGATTCTAATGGGAGTGATGTTCTCCCACTAGGCTGGTCAGGGGCATGCATGGTACATGGGGTTGTAGTCAATGCTAATGGAGATCTGACACCTGCCTGGAGGAGAGGAAGAGATGGCATCTCATCCAATTGAGAACTCCATGACTCCTGCTCCACAGGCAAGTTGACATCTCATTTGCCCATGCCTTCAGTAGGCATTTGTGGAGCACCGACTGCATACCAGCCTGCCAACTCCAGAGATTTTGCAGACATTACATCTACCCCTCCCAATCCTGTTGTGTCCTGGGGACATCTTCCCACGAAGACAAACTGGCCCCTTGGAGCAGCCAACATAGGCTTGGCCCTTTACCTTTTTAGACTCCTCTCATACTCAGTCCTCTGCTGGCCCAGTTCTGCCCTGAGCTCGGCCACCTGATCCTGGAGAACCCGGCAGCGATGGGCATGGGCCTGGGTGGGGCTACTTGGGTCATTAGGCTCACTGCTGCCACTGCCCACACCTACTTCATCCAAGCTGTGGCCCAGGTCTAGGGACCTGTGGTCTTCACTGCTGCTGGGCAAGGGGGAGGGCTCAAGAGCCCACTCGGTGTGTAAGGAACTGCAGGCAGAAGAGTCGCTGGCCCGGCAGGCTGTGCAGCTGCTGACTGAGGCCTCTCGGGAGGACGAGGCTGCAGACCATGCTGTGCTGGCCACGCTGGCAGCACTGGGAAAGTGACTGGGTGGGGGCACATTATCATAGGTGGAGAGTCTCTGTGCTGAGCCTGTATCCTTGAGACGGTCCCCTGATGAAGCCCGACGGTGGCCTCGTAGAGAGGATAGCCCATTTATGAGCCAGTTCCCACCAGAGGAAATGATGGGTACCTCTAAGGATGAGCTGCCCCCCTTTGGGCTCCCTGACCGGAACCCTGGCTGCCGGAATGAAGACTTCCAGCCAGGCAGAGTCTGCATCCTCTTTCCTGGGCTGGTGGCTGCAGGGCCAGCCTGGCTGCCAATGCCTGGGGGAGAAGTTCTAGAGAGCACTGCTGCGGCTGGCCCATCCAGAGATGAGGTCCTGTGTGGGGGCAGGCCAGGGCCGCCAGGCTCAATCTGGTGGTCCCTGGTGACCTCGTGGGGGCCCCACTCTGCCGTGCCTTGCAGAGTGCAGTGTGGTGAGGCAGGTTCTTCCATGGAGGTCGCAGCAAAGAGCTGGCTGTGTTTTCGGATGAGGACAGTCATCAGGTGCTGGACTAAAGAAGTGCCTGTGAGGAAGAGAGGAGAGGCCACTGTGAATGGCCCAAACATGTACCTTTAAACAGGGCACCTGTTCCTACAGGAAACCTTTACCTGTGTCTAGAAAATGACAGTCACACCACACAGAACTAGGCACTGACTGAAGGATTGTGAGCACAAGGCCCCTTCCTTGGACACAGAGCCCTGAGGAAGGAGGAAGCACCGTGTCATTTACCTAGGAGGACACAGGTGCCATTCAGGCATGATGCCCATCGAGGCCACAGGATGATGGGTGGCCAAAACCCAGGATGTCAGAGTCTATCAACCACCCACTGCCTCTGCTGCTGCCGATGGCTATGCCCTACTGAATACCCTGTGGGGACAGAGGCCTCTGAGACGGGAAATAGAGCCTTCTTAATGTGTGTGGGTACACATACATACATGTATATACATATGCACAGCACCGCCCACACAATCCCTCTTCATCAGACCAAGGACCCTGAGAGGCAGTGCTCCAAATCTGGGGGCTTGCTCCTGTGGTGGTGAGATGTAGGTCAGCATTAAGGGCAGGCTGGTACTAAGGTCTATGGCATCTACTAACCAGCCTTACTCCATCCAGTTACTTACAACTGAAGACCAGACACAGGAGGTTCATAGGGGATGAAGGCCAAGGCCTGGATGGACTCCCTATGGAGTGCTGCTAGAGATCATGAGGAAATTACAGAAAGATGTACTCCTCAGCCAGAAAACTGGGTCCTCCCAGAGGCAGGCAGTGGAGCTCTTGTAGGCATCCAAGTTGGAGTCCCTGTCCCCACTCCTGAATCAGGACCCTGGGAGTCCCCACTGGCTGGGTGTGGGCTTCCCGTGCAGGAAGTGGCTCTCACACTGGCTCTATTGGAGACAGCCTTCCCAAGGGTCTGAGCGCTCAGGCTCTGATTTCTATAGCAGCCTGTCTCTGGGCCCTTTGCATGCCTGGCTGATGTGACTCTGCTGAGCCACCTCTCCTTTCTTGGCCTCAGTTTCACCATCTGGAACTTACGGGCAGTTATCACACATAGGCTGAGTGTGAGGGCTGGGACTGAGTTGGTACAGAAAAATCACTGGATGGAGGGCACCGAGAGCGGCTGTGGCGGCTACGTTTTTACCTCTTTCCTTCTTTTCCTTTATTTTGGACCACGTCTCATGTTGTCCATGCTGGCCTCAAATTCCTGGCTCTAAGTGATCTTCCCTCCTCAGCCTCACCATGTTGCTTTAAAATAATCTTTCTATTACTTATCACAGAAGAGAAAGTCCCTGGTGTTTGCAAATTTCTGTCATCCAAGAACCTAGGATAGTCACCGCACTATACAATAAAGCAAAAAACACCTGTGTGGGTTCAAGGACAAGGACACTGACCTCTCCTGCTTTGAGGCCTCCCTGTCCACTCTATCCACTGGTCATTTTATCTGCACCCAATGACCAACTGCTACTAGCTTATAAGGTAACAAATCCCTTTCTCTGCTTCTGTAGCAGGAACTCAAAGCAGAGAGAGCATGTCCCCAAAGATGGAGACGGGACAGACACCTAAACTATCATCCCCCTGGCCTGGCTTTGGCCTGAGGTAGTTCTGAGAATATGCTGGGGACTAAGATGAGCCCAAACCCCATCAGTTTCCAGTACTGCTGAGCAGCCTCCCTTTTACCCTCCATGATGGTTACTGGATCCTCTATCTGTGGTCGAAGGATATTAGGGCCAAAAACAGTTGCCAGGTTCTGGACACTCATCTTGTTGACATTTGAGTGGGCCTGAACTTCATCCAGAAACCTGGAAAAGAGGAAGAAGTGACTGGTGAAGCAGCAAATTCTCAACTCCAACATGCTATGAGCTGCCCGGGTCCCTAAACCTTGCCTTGCCACACCCCATCCCCACCTGACACCCACCTACACCTCTACCTACTCTACATCATCTACCCACTTACCACACTACCACTGCTAGCCATATCCCTGAGATATAGCCACCATACCACACGATGCCCACCCCACACCACCTAGCCACCCACCAAACTATACTGTCCAGACACACCCTTCATACCACACCCACCTCCCCCACCCCATTCCATATCCATCCACACCATCATCCACTTACTACACTCCCATGGCCATCCATGCCCCTCAATCCACCATACTACACCCACCACATCCCCCATGCCCACCCACCCCAGTCCACTGCAGCCACAAACAACCAAACCCCAGCCATAGCCATACAGAGCCCCACCCTTGCACCCCCAGACCCATACCATACACACACACAGAGTCAGGCCTCCCATGGTTTCCATGGTTGCTGGGCACAGCCAGCTACACCTGTACCTTATCAGGGCAGAACTTTCCCTGAGGTCTGAGAGTGCCATCAGAAACAAAGACCAAAGGATATAGGTCCATCCTCTTTGGTGTGGAGAACAGATGCCCCAGAAACCCAGACCCCACCTGGCAAAGGGCTAGGTGAGAGCTACCCCTGCAGGCCCCTGCCTGCACCCAGAAAGAGGGTGTATGAAGGATATGATTAAGGGGTGGACACCTGGGGAGAAGGGATAGAGACAGTGCCAGATGGGCAGAGACCGGGTTCTTTCTGGAATGATCCACTGTCTGACTACCCACTCCCACAGAGCCTGACCTCCATGTTTTTTGGCACGCCTTACCACATCAACACTTGGTAAGGCAGTGCTGGAAGGGGAACGGCCACACATCCCCCCGCCCCCGCCCCGTGAAGGGGATGGTCTCTCCAGAGATGGAGGAAGTAAGCACAGAGCTAGAGCAGGCCATGCCAACCCCACCCCACATGCCACTCACTTGCAGATATATCTGAGGAGGTTGTAGTTGGCCTGAGGAAGGTTGCTCACTTGTTTAGCCAACTCCAGAGTCCCCTTGGGAAGGAAGGAGAACACAGAATTTCAAACACCAACCATGAGGCGGAGGGCAGGATAAGGAGCAGAAGGCGGGATCAGCCCCAGCAGACCTCCATCCCTTCACAGAGTGGCTGGGACCTAGGAAGGCTGATTTTCTTTCTGGGAGCTCAGGTGAGAGGTGGGCCTTTGCCAGACCACAGAAGAATGTCACAGCTCACTTATCAGGGCACAAATATTTGCCAGATGGCAACTCTCATCCCCCACATGGCCACAGGGAAGGCAAACAGTCTTTCCACTGCAGTGGCCCAAGCCTACTGATGACTCCTGCTCTGCTTCCCATAGGACCTGGAGGGAGGAGGGCTGAACCTTGTCCTGGGAGCTGTCAGGAACTGGAAGAGGTATAGAAACAGGTACCAGGGTTCTTTGGTCTTGAACCCTTAGAAGGCCTGGCAGCCTAAGCCAGGATTAGGAGAACGTGGTGGAACCAGAGTACCCACTGTGAGGATGCCAGAGCTGGGCACGCTGTACTAACAGCGACCTGCCTCCCAGACAGAGGCCTGTATAGCAGAGTTCTACATAGCCTGCATATCCCTTGGGCCCCTCCCCTCCCCTCCCCACACAAGCTTCTGGCCAGGATTCATGCACCATGGAGAAGTCCTGACTCCGAATGCCTGCTGGCTAGCCCACCCCCAGGATGTGTCCCGGGAGGCACTGACCTCCCCCTCGTCCTTGGTGAGCAGCTGTGCGCAGCTGAGGAAGTCCTCGTACCTGGCGAAGGGGATCACGGGCTCGGGGAGCTCCCTCAGGTAGAGCTTCAGCAGGGAGGCCACAGTGTGCACGTCTGTTGTGCTGAGGGTGGGAGAGGGGACGTGAGTAAAGCCAGGACCCCAGGCAACTGCAGGACTAACACACTTTACACCTCCAGGACAGTCCGGGATCTCAGACTGGGGTGTGTGCATGCAGCTAGCTAGCTGCCCCAGCTCAAGGTCGGGCCCAGGCTGCCTGCAGATGCAATAGACAGGGCCCCGGTGGGGTGAAGAAAGACTGAGAGGCCCCGGGTCCAGGTCAGGGTCTACTCATCAGCTCCACACCGCCAGCTCAGAATCTAGTCTCACGTCTGTGTGAGAGGTGAAAGGGGACCCTCTCTGGTGCATACAATGTGGGGATCCTCTTCTGTGCACAGTGTGGAACTGGAGACCCTTCCCTGTGTACACAGTGTGGGGGACCCTCTCCAGTGCACAGGGATGTACAGCACCCTACAGGGCACACCCATAACAGGTGCTCTGGGCAGGAGGAATCACCTGTGACCTGGACCAGCTCACATGAAGCCCTCATGGGGTATAGTGACACCCCTGGATTGGTCCTTAGCTGGTTTGGGAGGAACCACCATCCAGCGCTGACCTCCCTGCAGAGATCAGGAATCTGAGTACCAGCTGGACGGCTGAGAGGTCAGGCCCTTGCCCCTGGTCTCCATCTCAGAGAAAATGCATCTAGGGCCAACAGACCACAGTTATGTTAGTAACATGTAATTTGGTCCTGGCCAAGTACCACACTGGCCTTACAAAGCACCGGGGGGGGGTCCTTCAGTCCTGACATTTGGGATTCTGGACTTCCATATGATCATGTGCATTCCAGATCTATACATGTGGGGCCCTTCACTTTGACCTCCTCTCTCCAGGCAAACATGCTGCTATCCACTGCTTGCTGCCTTCTCCTGGGCCACCTTCACCACCCACATTCAAGCCCAGGGCCCTTCCCAACTGGAGCACTTCAGAGTCAGTGGCAGCTGCTGCCTGAGTGGTCCCTTGAGGGCAACGGGGCATGGACAGGAAGCAGAGGTGCTGACATGCGGCCCCCTCCACTTCACAAACCTTCCCGCCTATGTCCCTGCTTGAAGCCCACTTCCATGGCACCTGTGCCCCACAGAGCTCTGCCGCTCAGCTGCACCCCACACCCACTGCTTTCCAAACCCTGGCTCTCTAACAGCCTTCCCTCTGTAGCTCTCCAGCCCCACTCATTGTAGGACTTCCCTTTACCACTCAGCTACAGGGTCCCAGAATTCCCTTCCCACAGCACTGTAAATTCAGTACACCTCCACCACATTCTCACCAGCACCAGGGAGAGCATTCCTGGCCCAGGCCCACCAGCCTGGGAGTCTCACATCAGCTGCTGCATGCTGCTGGTGGACGGAGGGCAGGGCTGCAGCAGGTCCAGTAGGTCAGCAGACCTGTCCCCATTGCCCACGCCTCCATCTTTGGCTTCCCTTCCTCTCTTCGTTCCCAAGGACGTGAAAAGCATCCATTCAGAGCTGGAGCCCTGCCCCCTGCCTGTCTTCAATCCTGAAGAACACACACTCTCGCACACACATACGCGTGCATGCATGCATGTGTACGTGCATGGCTCACTAGCTCACAGGCTCCCATCTCCCCACCCTATATCCTTTGCTAGCTTCTTAGCCCATCCACACTCCCTGGAGCTGGAGGGAATCTTCCTATGGGGAAAGAGTAAGTGGGTGAAAAGGGAGCTTTGGGGTGGAGGAAGGCCAAGGGTAGAAGCAACAGGTGGATTATAGCACAAGATGGGCTAAGGACAGGACAGGGTAAGCCTGGGAGAGGGAGTGCTAGCATGTGAGGCCAGCTGGTTGGTGGAGGTAGGGTATAGGGAACAAAGCCCTTGAGAGTGAGTTGGGGAAAGGAGAGTCCCAGAGCCCCTGGTTTGCAGGTGGCTGCTACAGGGATCACAGATTTCTGACAGAATGGTCTCAGAAACTCAGAGAGTTTCTAAAGGAGGGAAACCTGAGCCCAAGGCCACCCCGATGGAGGGTTACTGCTGAGAGGTCCATCAGGGAGAAGAGCCGTTATAGCCCCAGGAAGGGAAGAGCCAAGAGCAAGGGGGCAGTTGGGAAGCCAAGGGTATGCAGGGAAAGCTGCTCATGTAGGTCTGCAGGCCCAAGCTCATGCAGAAGAGCCAAACTGAACCCAGCTGGCATCACACCTTGGGATAGCGACTGTACCATGATGATGACACCACAGGGTGAGTTAGAACAAGAAGGGTTGCTACCTTGTTAGCAAATCCCAGTGGAGCCTAAATAGGAGAGTGTGAGGTTTGATTTACTGAAAGAAATCCTTTCAGTAAATAACACCAGAGCAGTGTGTCTGGCCCTGGGGAACTTTGAAAAGCCCTTGTTTCCAGGTACTACTCAGGCAACATGTTTGAAGCAGTCTCCACCCAGGCCTATAGGAGAGAGAGATCTGGCTGACAGAAGTTCAGAGTGAACCATAAGCTTACCACAAGCTTGGAACGGGGATTCACAATGTTCCTGGTAAATGAATGCTTATGCCGTCCCTTGGGAGCAGTGGTTAGTCCTGGGCTCCATATCTAATAGAGGAACTGGGCCATGGGTTTTGGCAGAAGCTGGAGGGATACTATATCCCGAGGGAGATTGTTGGGCTTGTTCTGTGGCAGGAGCCCAGGTCTGTCTGAGGGCAGACAGAAGAGGCAGGAGCTTTGTGGGGGTTGGTTTGATGGCTTGATGCAAGAACTTTGTATACAGCATTGCCCCATCATGAGTGGGGTCCTGACAAGGAAGAAAGCCCACCCATGGCCCCAGGGTGGGGCAAGCCCTACTCTGCCACTCTCAGCCCCTGGGTAGTGAGAGTAGTTGTCTCTACCTAGCCACAGGTAAACCCCAGTGATGGGCACAGACCCAATGCCAGCAGAAGAGAACGTCTCCCTGTCCCAGAAGCTGAGTGGAGGTAGAACTCAGATGCTGTGCCATCATGCCACGAATAGCTCCTTGGGTTGGGACATTCACTGAGTGGTGGCAGATTCAAGACATGTGTTGCAGTGAGCCTGAAGTCCTGGGTGCAGCTGTGCCTGAGCTGTGCTGGCCTGGCAGCTAGCTGAGTCCCACTTCCCTCTGCCCCAGTCAGGAGGAGCTGTGGAACCTAGCATGTGTCTGTGCACTGACCTCATTTGTGCCAGAGACCCTTGAGACCAGTGGGCCAGAGTGTGCTGTGCCCTGCTGCTCTGCCCACTAGGTGGGCTGGCTAAATATGCATGTTCACAGGGGCTGGTGTCAGGGAGGAGCCCACAGGAGGACTGATTAGTGACTCCACTGTACTGGCCTATCCCCCAGAGCTCACCTGTCAAACAGTGGCTTCTCCCCACAGTCGAAGGAGTCCTGCAGGTCCCTCACCAGGTTGGCCTGGCCTGGCATACGGAAGAGCCCCTCCTCACTGAGTCCTCGCTCCCGGATGAAGTCCACACACTGCTCCACCAGCAGGGGCGCCAGGCGGGGGCCATACTTCCGCTCATGGTGCACTGTGTCCTCTAGGCGCTGCCCAAAGATCCCTAGGCACAGAAAGGGGCTGCTCACACCCTCTGCCACATTGCTCAGTGATGGACAGAGGATGCTTGGGACAATGGAAGGTAGAGAGGGCAGTGTGGGCCAAAGGAGGCTCTTCCAAAGGAAAGAGATTAGGCTCTGGGAGGGCACACCCAGGAGGTTGGCCCAGGCTGCCAGCGCAGAGAGCCCAAGGAACAGTGGGCATGCGGCTAGCCTGGCCTGTGGCGCTTGTCCAAGCCAGGGGTAAATGGCCCTTGGGGAACATGTACCTGCATTGTGTCAATGGGTTTGGCAGTCACCCCAAATGCAGAGCAAGGCTATGCCCAGGCACAGGAAAATGAGTAGATCTCTCCTGAGTCAGGCCACATGGCACTGATGCAAAGGGAAGCCAGGGGCACAGATCGTGGGACAAGACAGATAACACACTGATGTGACCATTCGCCATTCCAGTCAATATAACTCATCAAAACCACAATGAGTGCTGGAGAGATGGCTTGGTGGGTCAAAGGTTTGCCATGCAAGTGTGGGGATCTGAGTTCAGATCCCAGGACTCATGTAAAGCCAGGCACAGCAGGGCATATGTGAAATCCCACTGTTCCTACAGTGAGATGGCAGAGACAGAAGGATCCCTGGATACTGGTGGGCCAGCTAGCCTGGCATAGGCAGTAGTGAACAAGAAGAGGCCTGTGTGCAATAAGGAGCAACCCAAGGTTGTCCTCCGACCTCATAGTGCACACATGTGCACTTGGCTCACACACTCTCCCACTCACACTAACACCCAGAGACACACACACAGACATCACGCAATGCACACATAGATAAGAAAAAACCCATGATGAGACACAGCCTCACACCCCTCAGGATGCTACCATCAAAAGAAAATGGTGGGGCTGGAGAGATGGCTGAGCAGTTAAGAGCACTGACTGCTCTCACAGAGGATCCGGGTTTGATTCCCAGCACCCACATGGCAGCTACAAACCTCTTAACTCCAGTTCCAGGGGAATCAAAAGCCCTCTTCTGACTGCAGCTGGAGTGCACACACAGTGCGGTGGTCTCCAAGGAACTGAGAACCGAATTACTGCGCCAGCAATCCACCTCTGGGTAAACTCCAGAAAGAACGGAAGGCAGGGTGCAAAGAGGCACATATGCAGGACTATGAACAGTAACTCAGGTGGGAACAAGTCAGCTGTCCATCAATACACACAACGCAGGATGCACACACAGTAGAAAAGTCAAGAAATTCTGGCATAGGGCACACAAGATGAATCTAGAAGATGCTACGCAAAATAAGCCACTCATAAAAGGACAGATGCTATGTGACTGCACTTATATGAGGTTCCTACAGCTGCCACAGGAAATGGAAGGCTGGTTGCTGGGAAGGAAGTGGAAGTTTCCGTTTGGTGGTCCAGCTTCAGTTACATAATAGGAAAAGCGTCGGGATGGATGGCAGGGTGGCCACACAGCCCTGAGAATGTAATCAATGCAACTGAACTTTAAGAAAGGCTGAGAAGACGGTAAATGAGGTCAGCTATATTTTATAACATTCTTAAAAAGCAAAAACCATAATCACAAGCAAAATAATGAATGTATGCTGTCTGACTCCATTCGTGTGAGGCTAAAATCAGCCCACACTCACAGTGACCTCTCATTGGAACTCAGCTGTTGGTGGGTAAATGACCAGAGGAACCTGGGGCTTCCGGGATGCCAGCACTGCTGGGTCTGAGCCTGACACATTAACCCAGTTGTGTCTACTTTAAGCAAAGTCACTGATCAGCACCCTTATGACTTGTACACATTCCAATATGCCATACCTCAAAAAACAAAACAAAAACCACTTGGGTAAAAAAAGCACACATTAGAAAGAAAAGACCCCAAACACCCAAACATCTACTGCAGGACTGGAGAGCACTTGAGGGCTAGAAGAACAGAGAGAGAGAAAGAAAGCAGGGGGACTTCTGGCTAAGTGCACCCATGGCAACTAAATACACAGCAGCAGTACTAGGAGTTTCCTGGCAGCCAAGGCAAAGAGAGAAAGGAGTTGAGATCTGTAAAGTTCTCTGCCCTGTGGGTGAGCAGAAGAAACTCTCACAGCAGGAAGCTCTAGGAGATCTGGTCTTTAGAGAGCCTGATGTCATGCATATCCTTAGTGTGCAGAATTCCCCTAAACTAGGGTCTTCAGGGTGTGCTAGGGGCACAATGCCAAAGCTCCAATGTGTGGCTTTGTGGGACCTGGAGCTCTCTGGCAGCCTATTTCATGCCCCACCCCAGGGCTTCTTAGGTCCGTGAGCATGGCTCAGTGGTAAAGCCCTCGTCCAGCATATGTGAAGCCCTGGGTTCCATTCCAAGACACTAAATAAAGATACATCAGTCCCTAATACAGTGCCTGGCACACTACAGGACCCAGCAAATGCTGCTCCTTAAACTGCAGGACGCAGAGACAAAGTGTACAGAGCAGAGAGGCTTCTCCCTTCAGAGACAGTGCCCATGGGGATGCACAGAGAGGACACCTGCCACCAGTGAGTTAGGGTAAGACATGCGTGCTTTTGTTCATGCATATGTACACACATGTGCATGTCGGCTTGTGTGCACATGCACATGCATGTGTGAGCGGTATACTGAAGTTGCTAGCACACTATGGAGTGGTGCCAGGCACTCTTCTGAGACCTGAGTCTGGGACCCCAAGACTATCACTGTGATCCGTATTGCCTTGATGATCCAGGAGAGCAAAGGGAGGCACAAGCTAAGACCACGTTCTTGCTCAGCCACACGTGGCAAGGTCCATGTTCATCCACTCGGTGTGGCTCCAGAAGCAGTAAATACCCCAGCCTTGCTGTAGATGCCACTCACCGCACTAGGATGAAGATGCCCCTGGGGGGCACCTGGTAGCAGGTCCCACAGATGGAGACCACCCAGGCCACAGCAGAAGGGGCAATACTGGCACAGAAGGATTGCTGCCTCCTCTGGGTCTTGGTGGGCAGGCCTGGCCATCCCTGCCCACAGGGTAGGCTCAGAGCCTAGAACCCTGGAGCAAGCTGGCTGCCTGGGCAGCTCAGAGCAGGCCAATCTCAAGAGGCCTTGGGTCACCTCTAACAGTGTCCTAGGCTTTTGGGTTAGAGCTGGTCCCAGAGCACAGAGACCTTGCTCCCCTCCCCTCACTCAGGACTGAGCCACCCATGTTTGGGGCCTTGGATACATTTATTTATCTCCTATAATGTTTGAAACAATTTTAAATTAGTTGTATGGAAAAGTGTCAAGAGATTTCAGAGTGCCTGTTTTCCCAGCTTCCCTCTCCCCGTCCCCCTTTTTGTTCTGTGGTTCACACCCTGGGCAAGTTTTCTATCACTGAGCTACACCCCAGACCTCCAGTTTCTTTTGAAACATCCATACCTATAGTGGCACTGGGTTCAGGCTTCCAAAAGACGACAGAAGTAGAGTGCTTGGTGGTACCTGTGCCCTTTTGAGGGACAATCACTTCCAACCCTCTGCAGTCCCCACTATCCCTTACTGCCTCCTCAGGCCACTACATGCTTGGAGGCATTCATTTGCCTCTTACAGTTTGGGCTCATGAGTACAGACTTTTCCCCATAACACTGGATAAGCGGGGAAGGGGCCCTGGTCCACAAAAGGAAGACATGGGAATCATGTCTGTTGTGACCAGAAATAAGGGGTAGAGAGAGGGCTAATGCACCCCTCAACTCTCACCAGTGAGGCCTCCATGTATATCAGTGTGATACACACAGAAGTCTAGTGTTGGGGACCCCTGTTGTGAAGTAGTAGTCTCTCCACGTCCGGACAGCCCATGGGCTCGGTTTCATATGCAGAAGACTCCTTTTCATCAGGGTACCTTCTTGGCATCTTCCTGACTCATCTTTTGAAGTAGCCGCCACAGAAACATGGCCTTCGGCTCTGGAAATTGCCAGCCTTTCCTGTGTGATTTTTCTGGCAGTCTGGCAGCCTGGCAGGAGCTTACCGCCACGTGTAAATGGGGCATCCTAAAAGTACCTATCAGCTAAAGCTTTTACCACTACCCCCACGGTATAAAATGTCCTGGTTTTCTCTCAATATTGGAGCTGGATCACTAGGAGCTAGGAACTGAAACACTGAGACTTGGAGCCGAGCTGAGTCATTGAATAAAGAGCTGTAACACGGATTGAGCTGAGTCCTGTGTCTCACTGCCTATGATCCAGTCTCTCCGGGGGGCGATATCCTTCCGTCATCGACTCATGGAAACCTAGCTTTAGCCTAGCTGATCCGGCAGCTGACAGTCCCGAACTTAGAGACAGAGTACACGGGTGAAATTAGGGCGGAACTCGGCCTGGCAAGCCCCGCCAGCAGAAGCCTCAGAGACGCGGGGAAGCGGCGGAGAAGCAGAGACCCGCCAGAGAGCCAGCAACGCGGAGCAGACGCTGCGGGACCGCCGCCTCTCCAGGGTGCGCAGGGGGCCGGCGCCACAAGATCCCTGCGCGCCCCATACAGAGGTACCTGCTAGTACTTCACATGAAGTGAGGACTCCCTCCCCATCTCTCTTTTCTTCCTTTTTAAAAAAGTATTGTTTTATTTGTGGGACAGAATCTTTTGCAGCCCAGGATGGCTTTGAAATCACTGTGTATCCAAGAAGTACCTTGAACTTCTGATCCTCCAGCTTCACCACCCAAGGGCTGGAGTTACAGACATGCACAACTGCACCAGGCTTTTTGCAGTGCTGGGGATCAAATCCAGGGCTTTGTGCATACTAGGTAAGCATGGTACCAACTGAGCTACCCATGAGCAGAGAGTCTCCAAGGCCGGAAGGGGCTAACCTGGCATCACACCTGCTTGCCCCGCCCCAGGCAGGGTCTTCTATACCAATCGTTGCCCCTACACCAGGGTCACAGCCCCTCTGCAGAGCCTCTGGCAGAGGTAGAGGAGGGCAGAGTGCAGAGAGACACAGACAGACATACCCATGCATGGCAGTTGCCTGTTCCAAGTCACTACCCTTAGCTCCTGCTTTGGCTCCCGGTGACGTCTCCACAGACCCCTAAAGCTCAAGTAACTCCATCCAGCCTCCTCTTGCTTCCAGCCAGGCCTTCCTACTCTCTGTGACAAGGGCACCTGCCATCTGCCTGTCTTGGGCACTTGTGCCTGGCTCTGTTCTAAGAACAGCAGGCCTGTTTATGTACAGGGGAGGCAAGCCTAGACCCCCAGTGGATGCCTGAAACTGAATAGCTCAGCCCCTAAGTAGACAGTTTTTCCTTTACATGCATGTGATCAAGTTTAACTTCTAAATTAGGCACAGTAAGAGGTTAATAATAGCTGCCAAAACAGAACAATTCCAAGTATATGCTAGAATGAAACTTATGTGAATGCACCCCTCCTCACCTCGCAACGTATCATTTTGTGCTTTAACATTTTCACTTAAAGGAAGCCAATATTCACACTGCCAGCAGCCTGACTCTTCTGCTTTGGTGTCACTATTGGATATAATCAGGGTTATGTGAACACCAGCACTGTGATACTACAACAACTGATCTGAGGTGGGTGACGTATACAGCCTAGACTCCCCAAACGGATGATTCACATCCCAGGCGGGGTAGAGTGGGAGGGTGCAAGATTTCATCACAGTCCTCAGAAGGGCACACAATTTAAAAGTGCTGAGTTGTTATTTTCTGGAATTTTCCACTTAGTATTTTCAGGCTGCAGATACGCAC
Organism: Nannospalax galili; assembly: GCF_000622305.1. Taxonomy (NCBI): domain Eukaryota; kingdom Metazoa; phylum Chordata; class Mammalia; order Rodentia; family Spalacidae; genus Nannospalax; species Nannospalax galili. Next base: position 3,186,713 of record NW_008339436.1, on the reverse strand, counting down.
AGGCAACTGGAAGCCTAGAAAGTGAAACTGTGGATAAGTGGGGGCTACTGTGCTGAGGGGCCTCAGAGCTGCCCTGAGTACTGAGAGCATGCACCCCGCTGTATCTGTTCTGCTTACAAGGTTGTGTTAACCTGGCAGGTAGGCAAGCCCTGCCCTGCTCGCCTCCAACAGGCCCTAGCACAAAATCTGGACCAGCCTGCCTATCCACACTGCATGCAATCCTGGCAATCTATGTCTGTGACAGCCCCTCCCAACCACTACCTCCCTCCTGAAGCCTTCCTGAACATTCCTCCTACCCCCAAATAGGACTGAGAAGCAACAGGGAAGGCCATAGGGTCTAGACACTTCTAAACAGAAGAGGTTTCAGGAATAGGGTGACAGGAACCAAGTTAAATAAGTAGGAGGTAGGGTATGAGGAAGGCAGGAGGGTAGCTGTGATGGGGGACCCCTGGGGGTGAGGGAGTATGTCTGGAGAAGGGACCAGGAGACATGTGAACTCTCACCCCAAATGTTCCTCAGGTACTCTGATGCATGGGGTGGGGGCACAGGCAGACAGGTAATGCTCAAAATCAGAGACGAAGGTTCTGGTTGCACACCTGGCCAGACCACTGGAGTACAGGCCTGTCTCCAAATCTACAGAATGAGATATATCACACCTGTCTACACAGACTGCCCAAGGCTCAAGGTGGACCTACACTACAGCATAGCCCCTGTCCCACCACCCCTGGAGGGAGCAGAGCCTGCTTCATTCCATCTTAGTGTCCAGAGTCTTCCTTGCCAGCTGTGCCCCTGCTGTAGGCATGCCACATTCAGGTCTCTGGCAAACTTCCTCCGTGGTGGCCCTGCCCACTGCTCCCCTTGCTAGGGTCCCTCAGGCAGGGGCTGTAGGTCCTGGCCCCACCTGCTGAACTCCAGCAGCCCTTCTGGCCCTTTTCAGAAGGGAGCTTTGCCAAGAACCAGTTCCAGCAGGCTTGCCTTACTGCTGGAAACCCAGCCAGCATGTGGTTCCTCGAGGTCCCAGCCCACACGCTTCACAGAGTGCCCACTGCCAACTTTGAGAAGGCTGGCAGAGGTGCCTTTCCTCCCTGTGAACCCACAATGGGCCAAGAGCCACAGTCTCTCCCTTGACAGCTGCTCCTTGGAGAACCGTCTATTACTTCAGTGAGTACTTCTGGGAACCCCAAGCAGGGACCCACATAGACCTTGCTTCAAGCGGACTCATCTCATCCTGGGTGACCAGAGAGCCCTCAACCTCTCTGACTCCTGGAGCTATGTCCACAAGTGAACATGCCACACCAACACAGGGACACCTAGTGGCTTTCTTCTTACCCTCAAGGGTGGCCCTGGCCAGGAGAGGGGAGGAAGGAGTTGGCTCTGGCCAGTGAAAAAGAAGTGGGGGCTGCTGGGATTCCCTCTTGGACATGCTCCAGAGCTGAGGCAGCAGGCTGGCCTGGCCATTCTGTCTGCCTTTGACTTTTTCCAGTAGAGGGGAAGCCACAGTCAAAGGGAGGAACAGTGAGAAAGCAATCCCCCAATTCTCCAGAGGCTCACTGTGTTGTAAACCCACAGCCTCCCTCTTAGCTACAGCCCTTACTCTCTTGGCCCCTGCCACCTGCAACCTGCCATCCACCCACTCTTTGTACACCTACTGGACCATCCAGTCCCTCTGTCCCTCTTGTAGGCCCTGTTAAGGAATTAACCTCAGAGCAGGAGGAGGTGGCAAACCCTTCCAACCTGCCCCTGCAGAGCCTCGAGAACAACCACAGGGCAACCAAACTGGGCGGTGGCCTAGTCAGGACCCAGGGCAGCCAGAATTCCCTTATCTATCTGGTGGCCTGCCAGACCACCACTGAAGGCCACCACTGAACTTGGGGTCAGAGCCTGGGATTCCCCTCCTGCCAGGTCCCCTCAGCAACGGGGGATAGAGAAGGATCTTTTCAAAGTCCTCAGTTTCCATTTCTCTCCACGCAGGACGCTTGGCGTGAGATACCCGGGTCCTGGCCTCTTCCCACAGACACACACACCCGCGGCCCCGGCTCTCCAGGAACCACCCCGCGATCCCGGATCCTCAGCGGCACCGCCACTCTCCCCGGGCCCCGCCGAGCCCCGCACCCCGTGGCGCCCCTACCTGGGGAGGCGGGAGCGCAGCAGGCGGCCAGGCGGCAGGGCGGCCGCGGGCAGGCGCGGCTCCGGGAGAAGATCCGCACGGCCGGCATCAGGCCCATGGCGCGCCCGGGCGCGGAGGCGCGGCGGCAAGAATGCCAGGCACGCGCGCAGGTAGCGTCTTGCCCGCCGTCCGCCCGGCCAGCGCCGCCCGGGGCCGGACCCCAGGGCGAGGGCGGGCGGATCCAGTGCCTGGGATGCCTCTCTCCCGCGGGGACCGCGCCTGGAACTCCAGGTCTGCACCCCCTTCCTCTGCACCCTGCAGTTGGGAGCCCTAGCGAAGCCGCAGCCACCACGTGGGTCACTTCCTCCACATGGGGAGCACCGACACGGGGCTCGGCCTGCGAGGAAGAGTTCTAGGTGGGGCAAGGGAGGCCAGAGAAGGTTAAGCAACTGGGTCTGAGTCACCCGCCAGCAGTGTTCAGCTACCTGGCGTTGGTGCTCCAGACTCCGGGGCTTCCGGGTCTCTGACCTCCCTGGAATCGGCAGCCTAGAGCCAGGGACAATGGTTTGGACTTGACCTTACGTCCTTGAGCAGCCCAGAGAGGTAGTAACATCCCATTTTACAGAAGAGAATGCTGAAACGTTATGCTATTTGCCCAAAGGCAGCTGGTAAGTGACAGACCTTCATTCCTCTAATGTCTTTCTGCAAAGTCCTGGGTTCTCGGGGTGGCGTTCTGAGAAGAGCCCACAGTCGCATGCTTCAAAGTGTGAGGGCCTGGGGCAGGGCGGAGGTGAAAGCCAGGATGGGGACACATGGTCAGCCTAGACCAAGAGGCAGGCAGAAAGCAGAGCTGGGACCAGGCATCACCAGCTGGGAGGAATGGAAGGGGTTGGGGAGCCCTGGGCCTGGGAGAATCTGCCCCTTTTCCAGCTGGGTGTGCAGGCCAGGGTCAAGCTTTTTGCTCATGCTTAGTAGGGTCTGGCCTACGGAGAAATTTTAAGGGCCTCCCCCAAAACCAAGATGTAAGGGCTGCTCCAAGAACGAAGATAAATGATTCATTGCTTTATTAACTTTTATTAATAAGACCTGAGGGTGGTTTTCTCCCATGAGTAGGCTGGTAGCAGGTGAGTTCTTCAGCCTAGATGGGCATTTCTGAGCTGCGTGTGCAAAGCACTGAGCTCCATGCAGCATACTATGGCCAGGCTAAGCCAACACCACTGCACTTCCAGTGACCTTTTACACCGAATCTGATTGTGCCCCCAGGGCCTCTGTTTGCAGAAGCCATTCCAGTAACTTCTTGCTCCTCCAAGTTGTCCTCAGCTTTCTCTCCACATCAAGTCGGAGCTGCATTTGTCCCCATTTCTCTCCCCTATGCTGTCTGAGGAAGTCAGGGCTACAGAGCTGGCTCCTGGGGTCAGAGCAAAGTATCCAGAGGCCTGTGAGGGTGAGGGACAGCCAGGCCCAGGAAGGCCCGAGTTGCTTAGCTCTCATGACCACTACAACCTGCTACAGGCACAATAGTGTCTCTCCCCAGCACAGAATGGTCACTCTGGGCTCCATGCACTGTGCTGCCCCTGCCAAAGGTGGAGAGTTTTGCAGAGCAATGCCTTCTAGGGTTGTGAGCACCAGCCCCCTGGCTCCTGCCTCAGTTGCCTACCCAGCATCCCCCGGCTTACCAACTCACAGATAGCTCAGACCCAATCAAATGTGTCTGAACTGAGCCACGATCTTGCCGCAATCCCCTATCCTGGTCTACACTGGTCCCTTCTTGCTGTCACTGACTGCTGTCTTTCCAGGTGCGCAGCCTACCACCTCAAAGCAGTGGTCATAGATCTTTCTCACATCCTCTGCCTGGAGAGCTTATCACTCCTACTTTCTAAAGAGAGCTACAATCTGCTCAGTTCCCAACCCAAGACCATGGGGAACACAGCACCCTTGCCTGGGTACTGAAACACAGCTGTGCCCTCCCCTCATGCCTGTTCAGTGAGGTTCCCTTCAAACTGTATGTCAGATCCTCTCATTTCCCAATGTTTCTCTCTCCATCTCCCTGAGGAGTAAAAGCCCATATGCTGATGGGGCCCAGGAGGCGCCTACCACCTGGCTCTCAGCAGGAGCCTCCTCCAGCCCACATCAATGCCCCCTCCTGCCAGGGTCTGGCAGGCTTCCACCAGACATCATCCTATTACGCCCTTGCAACACTTTGTTTGAACAATGAGACACCACTTCACACCCACTAGGGTGGCTATTAGTAAAACAAAAATGTGGTTGTAAAAACGGAGGGGGATCCCCTCTCCCTGGGCACTGGGCAGGTATAAAAAAGCACTGTTAAAAATCACATAGTTAATGATAAGTTCTTTGGCTTCTATTGTAAGCATTGCTTTTGATGTTCATTTTCCTGTAAATAAACAAAGACACTGGGGATAGGGAATTGGACCTTAACTAGCAGCTGCTGGGCTCTTGTACACACAGCCAGCCTGACCACCCTCACACCAGCACCAGCCATCTTGAACACTCCAACCATGCCAAAGTCTGCAGCTGATTGCACTGTCTCCGGAAGGCCCAGCCCCAGGCAGGGCTGTTTGGCAGTTCATGTCTTCCATGAACCAGAGGGGGAGCACTTTCTCTGAAGGGACAACTATGGCCGATGGCCAGGCCATGACTGATCCAAAATATGAGCTTAAATGCCTGTGATTGGTGCTAGAGACAGGATGTGACTGGCCAAAGAAACGGTCCAAACACACCTTCTTGGGCTTTATAAGCAAGCTGCACAGGCTCACGCAGAGCTGGCTGGGAGACAGTCCCCTGTGTTATCTCTCATGCATTGCAGGGGCAGGTCCACAAAGACTTCTCTCTAATGGTCTATTCTTGCCTGCTTTTAGTGGTACAGGCAGAGTTGGAAATATGACTAACAGAGATGTCAGAGGGCCATTGTAGCAGTGGGCAGCTTCACAGATGAGGGATGCCCACCTCAAGTGACAGGACCAGCAGTTGACCCCACCAGTGGCTTGATTAAACAGAATCACACCCCCTGTACCAGTCACCAACCCAGAACTCTAAACATGTGCTGACTCCACCCAGGTAGGAGAGGACACCTGTACCTAGCCACTACAGGTGCCCAGTTCTGGAACAATACTCCAGCACTGAATGCTATCCTGACAGAGGCAGATACCCCAGTATTCTGACAACTGAAGGAATGAGAGGGTTAGTGTTGCTAGAAGCAGAGATGACCAGAAAGCTGTGAAAAGACCACCAGGAGACAGAAAGGAGACTCTCAGGCCCTGGTCACCACAGGGGCTCCAAAGACCTGTCAAGGCTTCAGGGCCAAGGGTCCTGGTCCACAGATCTGCATGAGGACTGTCATCCTTGTATGACTAAGTTCCCCCAAACTCTAGGCTAGCACCAGGATTATAACTGAAGGTGGCACTTGTCACTGTTTTTGCCTGTTTACCTTGTCACTTGCCGCTTTCAGACACTGAGGGAAACGAAGGCGGCCAGAGATCAGCATTTGAAGAGCTTCCTGCCTATCCACAGTTTCTATCCAGGTAGACCAAAAGTCCTTAGTCAGCTGTGGAGTGACAATTAGGATGGGAAGAAATCTCGCCACTCATGGGAATGTAAAATGGCGCAGCCACTGTAGAAAATGGCATGGTGCTTCCTCAGAAAACATGGAGACTTGGAGAGATGGCTCAGTGGTTAAGAGCACTGGCTATTCTTCCAGAGGACCAAGGCTCCCAGCACCCACAGTTCCAGGAGTATCTGATACCCTTTTCTGGTTTCCACAAGCACTGCTCACACATGGTGCACTTACATAGATGCAGGCAAAACATTCATACACATAAAATAAAAATAAATAGGCCAGGCGTGGTGGTGCACACCTTTAATCCCAGCACAGGCAGAGGCAGGTGGATCTCTGTGAGTTCAAGGCCAGCCTGGTCTACATAGTGAGTTCCGGGACAGCTGGGGCTATAGGGAGACCCTGACTCAAAAAGACCAAAAATAAAAAATAAAATTTAAATAAATAAATAAAATCTTTTTAAATAGTTAAACATGGAGCTAGCAAGTCCACTTCTGGGTACGGACCCAAAAGAATGGAAAACAGGGGCTAGTAGAGCTATTTACATACTCATTAAGGGTGGGATCTCAACTGTCACCCACTGGCTCATATTCTGAGCACTGACACCAGAGCTGGTGGTGCTGTTTGGGAGATGGGGCTTGTCTGGCAGAAGGAGGTCGCCAGGGTCAAGCCTTTTATAACCAGTCCCTGATTTCTTTCTTTTTTGCGGGGGTGGGGGGTGGGGGGTGGGGTTCATTTTGAGACAGGGTCTCCCTGTAGTCCCAGCTGGCCTGGAACTCACAAGGACATGGAGGTACAGACAGGGTTAGTGGCATGCCTAGGGTCACACAGCAAGTGGCAGAGATAGATCATACACAGACCAAAAGCTAATGCCAAATCTTGTTCCCATTCCGCCTCTCACAGTCAGCTTTGCTAAGTACCTTCCCAGGTGCATATAAATCCCAGGCTTCAAGGGGCTAGGTACACATACACACAATTACCCTTCAGATACTGACACAGTTCGGAGGTTATCAGACTGTTATCTCTCCTTACAGAGAGCCAGCATGAGCCATTCACTGCTGCCTCTTCCCAGGAAGAGTGCTCCCTGAACTGGGCATAGAAGTCCCACGATGCTGCCTTCTTAACAGCAAGCTTCTGATCCATGAACATGGGATTTCTGACTACTGATTGGCGTCTTCAGTTTTAACCATGCTCTGTCATTTCAGAGTCTATGTGCCTGCCTAGGCTGCCATGGGTTCTCTAACTTGCTGTCGTCGCCTTCTCTACCAGAATGTGAGCTCCATAAAGACCAGACCTGTCTGTCTTGCTTGTGGCCAACTCAGCCCCAAGAACACACTTGTGACTGGCTGAGCGAAGAAGTGCCACAGAGCCATCATCTCTATGGGGACACTGAGCTCTCTCTTCCGCAGCAGGCATGCTGCCCACTGGATTCTTTCAGAGGTGGCAGCTGGCTACCGCAACAGACAGGCTAGAAAGGACTTCTGCTCAGCTACAGCACAACTGATCCTCTAAGCCTCCCTTCTAAGGAACCCAGGCTAACAACAGCTCTGCCAGGAAACCTCTGGGGCCCACTGGGCCCACCAGCAAGCTTCAGGCTTGCCTAGACAGGTCCAGCTTCGCTTCTACCTGGAGCTTCTACATTTCCGCTGGACTTGTAGGGTTTCGAAAGGAGGAGATAAGCAGCTTTGATGACAGCTCCTGTTTAATACCCACAGATTCTTATGCATACAGCACGTGGTCTCCTGGGTCACAGAAACTCCAGGCCTTGGGGAGGAACAAGACTACCAATATTCCCATTCTGCCCAGGCAGGGAGAGATGGATGCTGGGCTGGGCCACTGTACATAGGTAGAGCTTTGAGAGAGTGCCCTGCTCTGGGCTGTTCTTTGACACTCTGCCTGTTCTTTGACACTGGTACCAAGCCTGGCCTTTGAGATCAGAGCCACCACCCATCCCTTCCCTAAGTGGCCTTATCGTCTTGGGCAAATCACTTAGCCTCTTAGATATTTAGTTCCTATTTCTTTTTAAAAATCTTTTACATAGTGAAATATGCACATATTCCAACTAATACTTAAATGTATGGGTTTACACGAACATCCGTGTAATTGTTACTCCATGAAACTCTGCCCTTCCCTCAGCCTTCCTTCTTACCCCTCTGGGGATTCATCTCTCTGCTTTTCTTCATATCTCAGCTCCCTAATCATCTGTAAATGCTGTACTTCACCCTGTGCTCTCATTCCACTTCACAGACAGGGAATCATCCATGCTACTTTTTGTTTGCTTTCTTTAGTTCCACAGTTTTGTCGTCTCACGCATGATGTTGGGTGGGGCTGTGGTGGATCCCTTCATACCACTGTAGTTTCCCACTGCAAGAACCAGTCAGTTATTTATTCACTGTAATGCTGCTGCTGGGTGCTAGGGTTATGTTAGGCTGTTGTAAGTAAGGGGCTGTGAACACCGGCTGTGTCCAAGACTCTGACAGAACTATACACAGAAGAACTGCCTCCCAGGGAAACTGCTGGACCCCCTGTGCCATGGCAGTGACTTTACCAGATACCATCAAGTCATTTCCCTGACAAGATTACCAACTCTCTAACCACGTTACCACTTGAAAGTGCTTCTTTTCATTTAGTCATTCTGGTGGCAAGTAGAAACACCCTATGCTGGATTAATTTGTATTTCTGTGGTGACCAATGAGGTTGAACTCCCCTGACTATATTCATGGGTTGTGAGGCTTGCTTCTTGGCAAAGTGCCGGTTCAAGTCCTGCCCATGTGTCTACTGGCTCATCTCTCTGCCTTACTGATTTGTAAAGGTTTGAGAAGGGGTCATGTGATGGGTTTCTGTGTTACAAATACCTTCTCCCAACTCCCTGCTCCCCTTTCTGGTCTCTTAACTTGCCCTTTTAAAAAATGTAGGCTCTTCAGTTTATGCAGTACAGATTATCAATCCTTTCATCTCTGTAAGGTCCCTCTGAGGCTGGTTACCTGTCATGAGCCACAGGCCAACCACAGGGCATCTGCCCTGGACTCTGCTCTGCTCCTCAGGTTTGACACCCTGGCACTACAGGAAGTGCTCTGAGGTTACAGAGGTCTCTGGTCTTCCCAGGCCATTCAATGGGCTGTGGGTATAATCAGCTGTAGTCATTAAGGGTCAGGGAGATGAGGCTGACAGGGTGAGGCCCAGGAGAACAAGAACATCCAGTGTTACATTCACTCTTCTATGCGAGGGGCTGGTGGCTTAGTGACAGAGGTCAGGCAGGCCATGCCTAGCAGTAGGCGAGGAGAGTTGGTGATGTGAGTGGTGAAAAGAGGGGCCAGCCTTGAGGCTTGTCAGAGCCCGAAGAAGTGAGTCTGTCCCTGCCTGACAGTCAAATATACCACAGGGAAGAAAGGATGCTCACACCATATGTAAGTCAAGTCAACCAGCTGGAAGGCACTGGGTCTTCCTGTTCAGCCGGAAGTTGTGCCCTCCTTCCCCTCACCCCAGTGTGGTGACACCATGGTGAAAGCTTTCACAGCGATTTCATATGAGTACCAACCCAGAAAGACTGCAGCTGTGGGGCTAGAGTCACCTCTGCTTTCTTTTCCACCAGGTCCAGAAGCGTCCCTTTAGGACTCATCTGTAGCTAGCTGTGTCCTGGTCAACTCTAAGTCAGGTCTTACCTGCCTCCTGTTCACATACTCTTCCTGGTGCCCCACTCCATCCACAGTGAAGTCTGAACCCCCGACCAGGGCCCCACAGTCCAGCCCCCTCTTTTATCCAAGCCCTCCCACCATCCTCATCTCCACTCCCTCAGACCCACTGGCCTTCCTCATATGCCTCCTGTTTCTGCTCATTCCTATTTCAGAACCTTTGTACTTGCCAGTGCCTCTGCTAATACCCCTGGCTGCCCTGGTCACTCAGTGGAGCCTGTTGGGTCACTTCATCTAATGACAGCCCCTGTCCTCTCATTGACCTTTTACTTTGCTCCCTTGCATGTCTCCTGGATATCTTTAGACACATGGACTTGTCTGTACAATCTATCTGTAGCACACACAGGTAAGAGGAGGGGGAGGGAAGAGGCATAGACTGCTTTACCATTGAATGAAATCTCAGTGCCTGAAATGGACCTGGGTATCTTTTACCACTCATTGAATGCTTTGAAAAAACAAACAGGTAAACAGCAGACAAGGGCAGAGAGCAGGCTTGGGGCACAGGGATGGGTTCCAGTGTAACCACAGGGAGGCCTAGCAGAGGAAGGAAGAGAGGCCAAGGCATCAAATATGAACATGTGGCAGCGTGCACCCTCCCTCACCCTGTGTGAAGACTACCCAACATCCAGCAGGGTGTCTGGACACAGGGAAGTGAGCATGCAAAGGCCACAGGACTCTGATTATGGACCTATGTCCCCTGCCAGGGAACTTGTGGGCTCAGAGTGAGGGGACAAGATTACCTGCAGGCAAGGGTTCTACAGGGTGGGCATGCGAACTACGGGCAGTACCTCCACCAAGCGGGGCCCAGATGACCCGGCGGATGGCCTGCACCCAGTCTTCCATGTCACGCTGGGAGCTGGCCATGAGCAGGAGCGCCTCGGGGTTGGCCGGTACCTTCTCCCGCTCCCCGGTACCACCTGCAAGACACAGAGACAAGGCTTACTGCAGGGTCCCTATGCAGGACAGTGGGTGCCCACCTGCTGCCACTGCTCAGCCCATGAGCTCAGCAATCCTGGAACCTCCAGCAACACTTTGTTCTTATTTTTGAAGTTTTATTTATTTTTAGTTTTTGTATATTAGTGTTTTGCCTGCATGTAAGTATATGCACCATATGCATACAGCGCCCACGGAAGTCAAAAGAGGGCACTGGATCCTCTGGAGCTGGAGTTATAGGCAGTTGTGAGCTGCCTAATGTGGGTGCTGGGAACTGAACTTGGGTCATCTGCAAGAGCAGCGAGTGCTCTTAACCACTGCGCCATCTCTCCAGCTCCAACATCCTGCTCTTTTGCTTCTAGTATGCATCCAGTCTCTTTCACACCTCACAGACCTTTGATAGAGCTCTTCCTGATTTATCAAAACAGAAATCATTGGAAGAATTTCAAGACAATACTGGTGTGTGTGTGCAGACTTTAGGGCACCTTAGAAAAGTTCAGTCTCCTACGTCAGCTTCAGCGTTTTCCTTGAATCAAGTCACTCACCATGTATGCACTTTAGTACTTTCCGAACACCTGAAGGGATTCTTCTTTTTAATGTGTATAAGTGTATTGCCTGCATGTCTGTAAATGCACCCATGTCATGCAATGCCCACGAAGGTCAGAAGAAGGCATCAGATCCCCTGGAATGGGAGTTACGGAACTGTGAGTACTGGGAATTGAACCCAGGTCCTCTGCAAGAGTGCCCAGTACTCTTAACCCCTGAGCCATCTCTCCAGCCCTCCTGAAGGGATTTTTAAGCATGATCTCCTTCCCATGCACCCTGCCCTTCACATCCCCAAATATATAATTCACTGTTACTTGCCTAAGACCCCTAACCAGGACCGTGTGCTAGGGGTGCAGAGACTCATGTCCGCAGGGGAGAGAGGAAGATGGACGGGAGCCCCAGGCTGTTCCTTGCTGGAACTATGACCCAGGGAAGGAGCCCAGCTGGAAACAGATGCTTCCAAACACTGGAAGGTGCCCATGCAATCCTGCTGAGCACACACCTCTGTTCACCTTCACAAGGACTGAGCAAGGCTGTTCCCATGCCTATTTGAGGGTGCATGTATGTGTGTGTGAGAGCACACGTGTGTGCATGCACATGCCTGCTCACACATGCTTGCACATGCAGATGTTGAAAACTGAACCCACATTCTCTCACTACTCACTTGGCTACACCCTTCATCCACACCCCTGTTTTACAGACAAGGAACCTGAGACACAGTGAGTTAAGTAACTTGTCTGAACTCACACAGCTCGTAAGGGCAGAACCATGGATTTGAGGTCTGGGTACTTGGTCACCCACCCTATATGCCTTCCTGCCACTTCCTAAATGAGGGGCAGCATGCTGAGCTCACAGCAAGCTGCCCAAAACTGGGAAAGCTGAGCAATCTATCCATCCCAGAAATTTACAGACACCTTTGTGCACAGCTGTGCCCCAGACCAGGGTCCTGCACTAGGGTACCGGAGCCTGCATGTTTATTTACCTGTCTTCTTAGATATGTGTCCCTTTTCAGGAAACAGTCACAAACTGTTTTCCAAAGTGACTGTACTGTCTACCTTCCCCTCCACACACACCATTCCAGTTCCTCCACCAACATTTTTTTCCCTCTTAGCCATTCTAATGGGTATGCCAAACCACTTGAATTAGCATTTCCCAAATGACTGATGGTGTTGGATACTATTTTATTTACTTAATTGCCACCATGTGGCTTCTTTGGTGAAATGTCTGTTCAGGCTTTTCATCCATTTTATTTTAAGAAAAAAATTTTACTATTTATTTTTTATGTGTATGAGTGTTTTGCCTGCATGTATGTAAGTGCACCTATGTGTGCAATGCTCACAGAAGCCAGGGAGTCCAATTCCCTGGAACTGGTGATTGTTAGCTATTATGTGGGTGCTGGGAACTGAACCTGGGTCCTCTGTGAGAGTAGTCAGTGCTCCTAACCACTGAGCCATCTCTCCAGCTCATTCATTTTTTAAAAATATTTTATTATTTTTTATGAGTATGAGTGTATTGCCTGCATGTAAGTAAGTGCACCCACGTCGTGCAATGCCTAAGGAAGACAGAAGAGGCCATTGGATCCCCTGGAACTGGAGTTAACGGACGGTTGTTAGCTGTCATGTGGGTGTTGGGATTCGAACCTGGGTCTTCTGTAAGAACAACCAGTGTTCTTAACCTCTGAGCCTTCTCTCCAGCCCCTCATTCATTTTTTTTTTAAAGGGTTATTTTCCATTATGAGTTTTAAGAGTTCTTTATGTATTGTGGATGCGAGTTGTTTATCAGATTTATGTGCTGCAAATCTCTCACATTATTTTTCCCTTGAGTTCTATTAACAGTATTTCTAAGAACAAAAGGTTTTAATTTAGCAGACTCCATTTTTCTTCTCTTTTATTGAATGTGCTTGGTTATTATATCAAAGGAATCTGTTTGACCCAAGGTCATAAAAGCTTTTTCCTAGCTTTCCTTTCGGCAATTTCATGGTTTTGGGATCTCTTCTCTTTTCGTCTCTTTTCTCTTAAGTCAGGGTCTCACTGTGTAGCTCTGACTGGCCTAGAACTCTCTATATAGCCCAGGCTGATCTCTACCTCACAGAGATCCACCTGCCCTCTGCCTCCTGACTCTTGGGATTAAAGGTGTGGGCCACCATCGTTGGCCATGGTTTTAGGACTTACATTCAGGCCTACGAGTTCATTTTTGTACAAGATGTTCCTGCTTCTGCATCTGGATGTCCCACACATCTACCGAAGTCTCATTTTTCCGCTGCCTTGCCAGGCTCCCGTGGAGGCCAGCACACTATACCAGCAAAAGCTTAGGTACTTCCTTTCTATCTGGGTACCTTTATTTATTTTCGGTCTGCTTGCACAGGCTGGAACTGCAAATGCAATGTTGACTAGATGTAGGTAGAGCAAACAGTGTTGTCTTACTCCTCATCTTGTGGAAAACGCATTCAAGTTCTGTTATCTATGAGATGTCTCTGTAGGACAGGCTGTATCAGGCTGAGGAATTCCTTCTATTCCTAGTTTGTTGAGAGCTTTTATAAGCAATGGACTCTGGATGTTTTGTTATGTTTAATGTCTTTTTAGCATCTCTTGAAATGATCCTATAAATTTTTAGTGTGTTAATAAAACATATTGATGGATTTTCAAGTATTAAACCAGCCCTGACCTATGGGTTTTTTGAAGTTAGTTTCCAAATTGGGTAGGGGTAGATTTCTCTGAAATCTTTCTTGATATTGATTTCTTATTTAATTCCATTGTGGTAAGATAACCTATGTTACGTGGTTTGAATTATTTTCTATTTATTAAAACTTGGTTTGGGCCCATAACATGGTAGTTGTTCTGTCAACAGAGGAAAATTGTTCTGCTGGGCATGGGGTGGGTGGAATCTCCTACTATTCCCAGCCGGGCCGAGTTGGGTAGTCTGTTGAGGTCTTTTGTGTCTAGATTGCTTTTCTATTTGTCCTGTCAGTTACTGAGAAAGCTATTAAAAGCGCCCACTGTAACCTTGTTTTTCTCTATTTCTCTTTAGATTTCTGTCTGTTTTGTATAAAGTTCTGTTGTTAGAACTTAATATTTAGGTGTATAAATATTAAGAATCGTTATATCTTCTTGGCGAATCTACTTGGCAGCTGTAAAATGGCCTTTCTTCTCCCTTAGTAATATTCCCTGTTTAGAAATCTGACATATGGTCACTCCAGCTTTCTTTTGACTGACTCCAGCATGGTAGATCTTTTTCCATGTTTTTTTTAAACATCTGTGTATCTTTAAGTGTATTTCTTGTCAGATATATGGTTGAGACTTGCTTTTATATCCAGACCAGCAAGCTTTATTTAAATAGGATTACTGAAGCTGGAGAGATGGCTTGGCAGTTAAGAGCACTTGCTATTCTTGCAGAGGGCCCAGGTTGGATTCCCAGCACCCACATGACAGCTAACAACCATCTGTAACTCCAGTTCCAGAATTGACACCCTTTTCTGGCCTCTACAGTCATAGCACACATGTGATAGATGTACATGTAGGCAAAACACTCATACATATAAAATAAAAACAAATAATAAAAAGGAAACCTATACAAAATAGAATATGATTATGGCATCTTATGTTTAAGTCTGTCTCCTGTTTCCTGTTGGGCTTGTCATTCTTTTTTTTTTTTCTTTTTGAGGTGTTTGTGTGACAGTGCCTCATTACATAGCCCAGGCTGTCTTGAAATGCGTGATTCTCTACCTCCCTTGTGCTGGGATTACAGAGGTGTGCCACCAAACTCAAACAGTTTAACTTATTTTTGTGTTTATGTGTCTGTGTTAGTGCTACTTGTGTATAGGTGCCTGAGGAGGTCAGAAGAGGGCATTAGATCTGGAGCTCACAGGTGGTTATGAGCCACCTGACCTGGGTGCTGGGACCCAAACTCAAGTCCTCTGCAAAAACAGCAAGCACTCTTAACTACTGAGCCATCGCTCCAGTCTGTATTTTGCTATTTTTAAAGAATATTTTATTTATTATGTTTATTTTATGTGTACGAGAGTATTGCTTGCAATGCCTTCAGAGGTCAGAAGAGTGTCCAGTTCCTCTGGAACTGGAGTTATAGATGGTTATTAGCTGTCATGTGGGTGCTGGGACTCAAACCCGGGTCTTCTGCAAGAGGAGCCAGTGTTCTTAACCACTGAGCCATCTCTCCAGCCTATGTATTTTATTTTTTGTGATTCCATTCTATCTCTTACATTGCTTCTTAGTAAAGCTCTCTTCCCTTTCCTCCCCGATACCGCAGTCACCACATTAGGGATCACAGTATACATCTTATTTACTTTTCTTTATCTTTCTCTGACAAGGGATGTCATACCTCGTGCAGCCATATCTAACCTGTGGCCCATGATTTGCACATGTCCCAGGACAGCTATGAATGTGGCCCAACACATTTGCATATGACAATGTCATATCACAAGGTCAAACAGCTGGACACCTCTGTAGAGCTTTTCCACGCATGTACTTCCGTTTCTTTCCTGACTTCCTTGCGATGGCTGTCTTAGAATTTAATGTTCCACACCCTTATATGCCTCATGCTACATTCTTACTCTTTCTACTTAAACAGTCTATGTCTTTTGGAAAGATTTAAATTACAAGGAAAGAGCATACATTTTTCAAGCTCTGTGTTCTTCCATATAATCCAGGTTCCTATGTGGCATGATGTCATTTTCTCCTGTCCTTCCTCTGAGATTTCTTGTGGTATGAAACCATTGATTAATTCCAGAACTTTTAAAAGTGGGAAGGAGCCATGATTTTCTCTTCCTTTGTGAAAGGAGGTCTCCCTGGGGGCAATGCCAGGTCGAAGTGTTTCCTCTGACTGTTCTCTGGAGGTCATTCCACGGCCCACTCGCTTTCCCTGTGTTTCATGAGAAGCTTGTCAACATCCTTATTTTCTATTTCCGCTTCACTGGCTTCGAGTCATTTCACTGTGATGTGCCTCGGTGCAGGTTCCTCATGCTCCTTGTGAATGGAGCTCATTGAATTGCTTAGATTTATGAGTTTATAGTGTTCATAAAGCTTGGTTAGTTAGTACTGCAAATAAGCTTGTCCATCCTTTCCTCCACCCATCGGAGGCTCCAATCACATGTATATTAGGCATCTTAGAATTTTTCCCAGCAGCTCAGTAATGGGTTTTTATTTGTCCAAAGTTCTTTTTCCTCTGTGTATTTATTTTGGGGTAATATTAAAACAGAATGATGCTCTCCCTTAATTAAAGATCCTCCATCCAAGTCTCTAAAACCCTTGCACAGGTTAGGTTGTATCGTAGAAGAGCAATAAGGTCTTCCATGAAGGTGGATCAAAGTTGCTGATCATCTGGCTTATTTTAAATAAGACGACAATTCCCAGTCATCTTTATGAGCCCAGTCCACAGGGGACTTTAGAAGTAGAGGAGGAACCAGAGAGAAAAATGGGTAAAGAAGAAGGGACGAGTGACATAATAAAAAGGACTTGATCGGGTCATTGTGGCCTTGAAGGTGGAGGAGATCAGGGGCTGAGGAATGTGAGCAGCCTCTTGAAGCTGGAGAACCATGAAACTAACCTCTCCCTTACAGCCTGTGGAAGGTACTCAACTGTGCTGATACCTTGACTTAAACCCTAAGAAACCCTTCAAGAGCCACAGATACCATACGAGAAAATAGTCATTTAACCCACTAACTTTGTGTCCCAGCACCATTAGAACATGATTACAGAGCTGGGTGTGATGGCGAATGTCTACAATCCCAGCTGAGGCAGGAGGATCACAAGTGCAAGACAAGCCTGGGTAACATACTTTCAGGCCAGAAAGCCCATCTCAAAAACAAGCAAAACAAAACTAAGAATGAATGCGGCAATTTCTACTGCTAGATCTTCAGGCTTGCCGACCTTTCTTCTTCGCCGTTCATCCCATGTAGTCTGCTTTTTTTCAATTCATAAAATGCAAGCTTGCGCTCTGTAAGTTTGATTTGGGCCTTTTGATTATTTTTTATGTATCTTTCATGTCTCCACTTAACTTGTAGAACATATGGACTATTTTAATGTCTCCGTCCACTAATCCTAAAATTTGTGCCATTTCTGGGTTGGTTTCAACTGGTTGACTTTTCCTCTCATGCTGGGCCATATTTTCCCATGTCTTCACATTCCTGCTATTTCTGAACAGGTGCCAGGCATTGTGATTTTTAAATGGCTGGGTGATGGGAGAGTCTGTATCCTATAAATATTCTTGAACCTTTTTCTGACGTGAAGTTGGGTTTTTGGAGGGAGTTTGCTCCTTATAGATGGGATTCTCTAGGTGGATCTTGAGGGCTCAGCGCAGAGCTCATGATTCACCTGTGGAAGGAAAAGGCCTCTCTGTCTTCTACCCAGTGTCCCAGAGCATGTAGCTTTTCCACCCAGTGTCCCAGGGTGTGCAGCTTTCCCACCTGGCTAGCAGGAATAGGCATCATTCCCTGCCTCGTGTTAGGGTGGACACGGCTGCCTCCAGTAGTTCTTTTTTAATGTGTATGAGTGCTTTAACCTGCATGTATGTAAGTGCACTATATGCATGCAATGCCCATAGAGGCCAGAAGAGGGTATTGGATCCCCTGAAACTGGAGTCACGGTGGTTGTTAGCTGCCGTATGGGTGCT
This sequence comes from Nannospalax galili, assembly GCF_000622305.1. Taxonomy (NCBI): domain Eukaryota; kingdom Metazoa; phylum Chordata; class Mammalia; order Rodentia; family Spalacidae; genus Nannospalax; species Nannospalax galili. The sequence continues at coordinate 3,169,237 of NW_008339436.1, read as the reverse complement.
GGGATTCCAGCCCTGGTCCTCTCTGCAAGAGCAGCCAGTGCTCCTAACTCCTGAGCCATCACTCCAGCCTCCCTCCAATGGTTCTCTGCTGGCCGTCTCAGTGGTTTCCTTGCATGCATGTGGTGACAGGTACACAGGGAGTTCTCTCGATGAATGCTTTTTCCCTGTGTAGCCCTTTCATCTTTTCACATGCTCTCCTGCAAGCTCTACTGCTTTGATCTCCCAGACTCTCAGCTGTGTTGTCTCTATTCATGAGGCCACTGGCCTCCATCTGTGTCCTTTTCCTCTCTCACAGTCTAGAAACTTCCTCAAGCCTGTCAACTAAGGCTATATGTAGGGCTCACTTTGTTTCTCAACTCCTGGAGCAAAGGTCCTTCATTATCTAATGTCCAGTGTCTTGAAAACACTGTTTCATACTGCATGGTTTGGGGGACATTGTTTCCATAGAGAGTACATTGACTCTGTCACTTTATGTTGTTCAGAAGTGAAAGCAGCATCACCACATCTATTGGGACCATTATATGTGACATACTGTACAAAGTATTTAACATTCACAGGCACAGAGTCCTCATAGACACCCCTGGAAAGAATATGACTGAGCCCATTTCACACATACAGCACATACAGAAACTAAGGCTGAGTGAAGTTAAATATTTAGTTAATGAACAGTTGGAGGGTCAAAATGCAAGCACCGGCTCACTCACTCATAAATGTGCTCTCTTTTCTTAAAATAAAACTTTTAGGGCAATCCAGGAATACAAGGAGGATGAAATGGGTTGTTTAAAAAAAAAATTGAGCCAGGCATGGTGGTGCACACCTTTAGTCCCAGCACTCGGGAGGCAGAGGCAGGCGGATCTCTGTGAGTTCAAGGCCAGCCTGGTCTACATAGTAAGTTCCAGGCCAATGGTGCTACAGGGAGACCCTGTCTCAAAAAAACCAAAAAAAATGAGATCTGTGTATAGCTTTCTGTTGTTTGTACCAACTTTTTCTCAAACTTACTTGAGAAAGATTAATATTAGATTTAAAGAAAAAAATTGTGACAGCAAGTATTTCAGGAATAAACTCATCTATGGTGATTACTCCTGTTCCTATACTCTAAATTTTTATTTTTTTTTATGTGTATGAGTGTTGTGCCTGCATGTATCTAAGTGCACCATGTGTGTGCAATACCTGAGGAGGTCAGGAGAGGGTATTGTATCCCCTGGAACTAGAGTTAACGAATGATTATTAGCTGCCATGTGGGAACTAGTAACCAGAGAACTCATTGGCTCATGCAGGGCTTTCAAAGCTGGCCCTATGCTGATGACTTCCAAGCTCACGGCTGCCCTGCCCTACAGACCTCATGACCCCATCTCTGGGCTTTCTCCTCAGCTGAAGGCAACTCCACCTTTCAGTTACCCAGGTTAAAACCAGATAAATCCTCCTCTCCAGTCTCACATCCCATATCCGTTCCTGTCAGCAAATTCTATCTGCTCATCTTTCAAAATATGTTCAAAACTAGATGGTTTTTCACAGTTCACTAGTTGAGGCCATAGTAATTTCTCACCTGGAGGACTGGCATTGGGCCAGGCTCCTCTCTTTTGATTTCTTAGATCTAGTCCCAGTACAGCAGCCATGGTGATCCAGTTAAGATGGAAAGCAGCAAGCCGGGCGTGGTGGTGCACGCCTTTGATCCCAGCACTTGGGAGGCAGAGGCAGGCGAATCTCTGTAAGTTCGAGGCCACGCTGGTCTACATAGAGAGTTCCAGGCCAGCTGGGGCTACAGGGAGACCCTGTCTCAAAAATACCAAAAAACAAAAAAGATGGAACGCAGCCCCACCCACCTGCCAGGTCCTCCCCAAGAGCCTCCAAGTTCAGTCACAGCCTTGCCACCATCCAAAGAGCCTGCTTCCCGGCTCCTGCTCCTCCTTTCATCACTGGCTGCTCTCCCTTTGTGTGTGGTCATTCCTCAAGCACAGTCCCTGCTTCATGGTCTGCAACCGCTCTTGCCCTGTCTGGTACCCAGGAAGCTGCTCTTTCAGGTCCCGGCACACTTTGCCTCTCACCACTTCTTGGTCTTTCCTTGAACATCACCTTGGAAACCCTTCTTTGACTGTCACCTTGGGCAATCTTTCCTGACCACCTCACATCTCCAAACACCTCACGCTCCTTACCAGCCTTCGTCGTCCCACAGCATCGACTGCATGCTCACAACCCACCTTTACTTTGTCTGTTGCATGTGGCACCATGAGCAGTCTGGCATGGAGAGAGCATACACAGGATACAAGGTAGACAGAAGGACAGCAGCAGCCACTGAGCTGAAGTGACCAACACGCACAGAGCACCCACCAAGACAGACACGCAACAGAGGCTGAACACTCAGAATCTTGAAGGGAGTGTGCCATTAACTCCATTTCCAAGGGAAGGAAATCAAAGGCCAGTGGCATTTAGAAACATGTCTAAGCTGTAACTTGACTGTATCTGACAGTGAACCATGACCCCAGCCCAACTCATCTGGGTCCCAGCTAGGCTGAACTTAAGGATTCCCTCCTTCTATCTTAACAAAGGCTTTGGGGGAGGAGAGAGCTCAAGATCCATCAGATCTTGGCAGGGACCAAGGACAAGAACTGACTTTCAATGTTTCCATATGAACACTTCATAAGAAAAATGTAAATTACTTACATGAAGCATGTTTTAAAACCACTGTAACTTATGGGATATGTACCATGACATTCAGATGAAAAAGATGGCATGTTGATGCAATGGATTAATAAAAAGATACAACTAATTTAGCTCTTCTCAACCAGGTTAAAGGAAACTTCTTAGCGACCATTTCAAAGCCCTGGCGGTGACTGTGCATGTATTACAGTGCTCATAGCCACTCTGTTGCTGCCCAAGGGAGCAGAGAGTCCCAGAAGCAGGACTCTAAAGAGTGAAGGTCAAGTGTCAACACACAGCACTCTACAGGGCTCTGGTCAAATGGAAATATAAGATGAACTACAGGTAAAATTTCACATGTTCCTGTAGTTACATGGAAATGAGAAAAAAATAGGAATAATTATTACTCTTGTTATTTTAATTCTGGAGATTGAACCAGAGCCTCGCCTACATTAAGCACCCTCAGCGCCAACCAAGTATGTTTTTAACAATATACTATTTTTTTTCTAACATTTTCAAAACAGTATAGAGTCAACATGCAATTAACTAAAAACTGACTTTTTAAATACACTTGTATAAGTTCAAAATCTGGTGTATACTTAGCAACAGCATGTATCAATTCAATCTTTTTGAAACAGGATCTCCCTGTAGCCCCAGCTGGCCTGGAACTCAGAGATCCTCCTGCCTCTGCCTCCTGAGTGTACAGGCATGAGGTGTGTATCACCTCACCTGATGACTTTGAACTTCCAATTACAGCAAATTATCCACAATAAATATTGAAAATAACATGTGGGCACAGGTTGATAATTTTGTTTGCTGTTTTGTATTCATTCTGGATCAGTAAGGGTCAGAAAAAGCAACTTCTTCCTTTACAATTAACTAAAAACTGATTTTTTTTTTTTTTGTCTTTTTGAGACAGGGTCTCCTTGTAGTCCCAGCTGGCCTTGAACTCACAGAGATCCACCTGCCTCTGCCTCCCAAGTGCTGGGATCAAAGGCATGTGCCACCATGCCCGGTAAAATTGACTTTTTAAATACACTTGTATAAGTTCAAAATCTGGTATATGCTTAGCAAGCACCAACACACCAACAGCATGTATCAATTCAATCTAGGCATATTTCACATGCCCAGTAGCTACACGGAGTTGGTGGCTACAGTATTAGACGACTTCAAGACAACATAGCTAGATCAGTGGTGTGGGGTATGCTGTCTTCGGGATGTCATTATTCTGCCACCCATACCCCTAAGAGATGGTATGTGTTGGCGAGCAGGGAAAGGCTGGCACCCTCAGGCATCCTGAGACCTGCTGATGTGTAAGTGGTCATCTGTGGGCAGTGAGCCAGCTGGGGCACCCACACAGAATCCCCAGGAGCAACCTTCCCTGCCCATCCCTGCCAGTCTGTACCAGGGTGAACGTGCCTACAGACCCTCCCTCCTTCATTCACTTCTCTTTATTCACTTGGCGCCAGCAAATAAAACTTGGCCTTCAAGAGTTCCTTGCTGGGTTCCCAGCCTGCTGTTCCTGCAGCCTGCCAGGGGGGTGTTTGCTGACCACTTACCTCTAAGTAGGCGCCTGCTCCTCTTCAGGTACTTGGTGGGGCAGAAAGGCATTGTGAAGAGAGTGGCAGAACTGGTGAGAAAAGGGTGACTGGGCACGGCTGAGCCTGGGGTGGCAGCCAGGTGCACCAGCAAGCAGCTAACTCCTGGGTCTCTGCAGAGCCGTGTGCACTCTGCCTGTAGGCACATGGCTGGGGCCCTATGTCACTCCTGGAGAACTTCTGCATTTTACATCACCTGAAAGCTGGGAATGTCCCTGGTGGGGTGAGAAGGATCTGCTGGAATTCCCACGGGCTCTCCTCAGAGTTCGAAGGTTGCTGGGTGAGGTGGAGGGGCACAGGGGAAATCACAGAGCAGGCCATTCTGCAGCAGGCTCCCTGCCCTGCCTTCTGGCTCTTGAGTGTTGTAAGTCCCCTGACCTCAGTCAACTAGAGGGCCAGGCATCCATCTACCTGTTTCTCAGCAGGAGGAGGTGTGCTGGGAACAAACTGAGGTCTGCTATACCCAGCAAGTTGGTGCTGATGAACTGACAGGGAAGGCCGACCCAGTCAACACTTTCTGCACTCCCCTCTAGAGCTAGTTACTTCAGTCTCCTGTTTCCTTTCCGTTTCTTTCTTTTTTCTCTTTCCATTTGGTTTCTATTAGGTTTTTAAATTTTATTTTGTGTATGTGTGGTTGCCTGCGTGTATATAAGAGTACCACGTGCATTGAGTGCCTGTGAAGGCCAGAAGAGGGAGTTGGATCCTATGGAACTGGAGTTACGGATGGTTGTTAGCCTCCATGTAGGTGCTGGTAAACTGAATCCTGGTCCTCTGGAAACAACGGCAAGTGTTCTTAACTGAGTCATCTCTCCAGTCCCTCTCTTAGATTTTTGAGAGTCTTACTATGTAGCCCAGACTGGCCTTGAACACCTTACTGTGTAGTCCAGGCTGGTTTCAAACCTGCCATCCTCCTGCTTCAGACTCCCACCTCAGGCTTTGTGTGGCTTTTTTTTTTTTTTTGTAAGCAAAATGTGACCAGTGACTGGGCCTACTTCCTGAGGTTCAGATGAAGACTGGGCAGAATGTAAAAGGTGTCTCCACACCCTCTAAGATGGACATCATGTTCATTGTCACAAATTAGACAAAGCTCCAGGAGAGCTGTCTGGGAAGGGCACAACCAGGATTTGAACCTAAACTTGATTCTTTTCATGAAGGAAGGTAGCATGCTGATGGTGTTTCCCTCATGCCTGGGACAAAAGAAGCAGGAGCCCCTCCAGGGCTAACCTGACCTCCTCCCCTCCAGCGCCATTCACGTTTCCCAGGTCATGGGTCCTGACTTGTACCACCAGGCAGATCTGGAGACACTTTTGAAGGACTGAGGCAGGCAATGGACACCAGGCTTTGGTCAGTGGGGATACTGTCCAAGAGGTCATTTATGTGGCCACCTCCTTCAGCCATCATCCACCTCTTCAGAAGAAAAGCAGTTGCTAAGAGCAAAGCCCATCAGCTCATAGCTGCTCCTATGGGTTTACCAGGGGTGTTAGGCCTGTTGCCCCATACCTCTTCTCCATCTGCCTATTCATTGCCATCAGCCACTCAGGCTTCCTCTCTCTCCTCAAAGCATCCCTGCAGGAGGACCCCTGTTCAGGAACTGCCTCCTGCCCAACTACATAGCTACAGAGCTCACTGGGTTAGAAAACAGATTATGTCTTTGTACATTTGGTTACTGCAGGTCTCTGCTCCTGAGAACAGACCTTGCCCGTTCTCCAGGCATCCCAGGGGACTAGTTCAGTGCCTGGGAAAAAGCAGCTCAGTAAATCCTGCAGGCTTTGGAGGGTAGTTGGTGGTCTCTCTGGGGAGGTCTAGCAATGTGTTAATTAAAACACCCAGCTTTATGTGCTAATTACCATATGCAGTTCTAAGAGATAGCATGTTTTAGCTCTGTCTCTCCATGGCATTTTACCATTTGGTGATAAAATTCTGGCTTCTACAAGCATTGTACACACAGGTGTACTTACATATGTGCAGGCAAAACACTCATACACATAAAAATAAAAAAAATTAATAGAGTACATGAAATAGGGCAGGGGTACTAAGGGGAGAGCAGATCGGGGGAGGGTTCATACTGTATGAAGTTTGCAAAAGTGCAGTTAATATTTTTTAAAAGAGACCATTATAATAAGACTTTTTTTTTTTTTTTTTAGGGAAAGATTAGGGCTGGAGAGAGAGAGTAGCAGTTAAGAGCACCGGCTGCTCTTGCAGAGGACCCGGGTGTGATTCCTAGCACCTACATGGAGGTTAACAACCTTCCCTAACTCCACTTCCAGGCGATCCAATGCCCTCTTCTAACCTATGCAGGCATTGCAGGGTGCAATTACATACATGCAGTCAATACACATATACACACAAAATAAAAATAATTTTTAAAAAAAAGGAAAGCCGGTGTGGTGTCATAAGCCTTTAATCCCAGCAGAGGCAGAGGCAGAGGCAGGCAGATCTCTGTGAGTTCAAGGCCAACATTTTCTACAAGATTCTTCAATCAAGACTTTCTGTTCCTCAGTAGGAGGCCCTGGCTGGTATGCTTGGCTCGAAAAGGCCTACAGCCCTCCCTAGTATCTCCTAGCCCATCAGCAAGGAAGGATCTTCCTAGGTGGAGTAGGGGAAGTTTGGCTTTTTTGGCAGAGCATCTGTCTGTGGCCTTGCCCTAGGTGATACCATTGGGAGAGAGAGGCCATGACCTTGTGACCTTTCTCCTGGGAACAATAGCAGAAGTGTCCAGAGGCTGGGGCCAGGCAGGGGAATGCCTGGCTCCTGGGAAGACAGCTTCAGAAAGGCAAGTCAGACCTTCCCTTCCCTAGCGGGAATCCCAGACATAGCCCCATGTACCAGGCAGGCTAGGCCCCTTCTAGCAGGAGGGAGGAGGGGAGCACACCAGGAAAGGCCTGAGTTTAGGGGTGGCTGAGGATGTGGCTTCTCAAGCAGTGAGTTAGTGTGCAGGGAGGGGCCCCCCATCTGACATATGGCCCCCTTTCTCAGCCAGGTCTGCTGAGGCAGGACTACAGGTGCCCTGAACTGGGAAGAGGTGGTGAGGACAGCATGAGGGTTTCCAGGAGGGCAGGAGATTCTGAGAGGACCCAGGGAGAGAGGGCTCATGACTGTTTTGAATGTACCACTGAGGGTAGGAAAGGTCTGCGTGGTGATAGAGAAGAGCCAGGAGCCTGGATCAGCCTGGGCAGAGTACACCCCAGGCCAGGGTGTGAATGGAGCCCAGACAGACAGGGGCTCCTGTTTGTGAGAAAGAGACCCAAACTGCACATCCCCTGCTTACTTTGTCTCTAGAAAATATATTTGAAAGAAAATTAAACCACTCTTAGATGTAGGCCTCAAATTTTTTTAAATGCTAGTAGTGTCTTCCTACCCTGTGCCCTTAACTGACCCCAACCATAGGGACTGGCTGAGTAGTTTAAAAATCACAGCCAGAAACCTAATCCTAACCCCTAGCCTGCCCAGGATTCCCTGTGCCCATCCCTAGGGAGACTGACCTCAAGGACAGATGCTAGAGCTCCATCAACCCAAGAAGCCCAGGACAGGTCCTCAGGGCCTTGCATACTGCCTGGGGTCTGCTCAGATCTGTGCCCAGGTGACTTCAGCAAGCCCTCTGGGTAGTGTTTGAGTCTGCTGCCCTGCAGATACTATGCTGAACTTGGAGACACAAAGGTGACCTGAGCCCACGGCGGGTGGTCCTCAGCAGACACCAAAAGCAAGAACGCTGGTCACAGACAGGGCAGTAACCTGAGAAGCCAAATTAATGATGGGAAGCCTACCAGCACTTACCACCCAGTAGGAGTGGTGAGGACCCAGAGCCTGAAGTTCCGCCTCCACCCTTGTCCTTTATTATGAAGATAAAGCCCAAACCCCAGGGCACAAGCCCCACCCCAATCCTGATTCACCAAGAACTTCGGCCACAGGGAAGGGACCCTGCAGGCCCAGAGAGTTCCTTCCAGAAAATGTGAGGCGGGGGAGGGGAATTACAGGGTAAATAGCTTCCCTAACAGGGGCCTTTTCCCAGAGTCCCAGGTGGAGAGAGTAAGATGTGGGGACCACACCGAGAAGAGAAGGCTGAAATGTACATCCTAAAGTCTATGTGCAGTTCTGCTGTCTGGGGAACAGGACCTGGTGGATACAGTTCCAAGGGTCAGGGATGTGCCACACTGCAAAGGAGAAAGCGGCCTGGGTCTACTCGGGTCAAGCCAGCCCACCTCCCAAAGCTATGAGGACTTCAGACCTTTACCTGGCACACTTTTCACACTTTATTTTTAACCCAAAATTTTCTGTGTTCAGGAGCCTTTCTCCTGTCTGGAGGCCAGATACACAGACAGATACACAACCAGACAAGTATGAAGTCCTCTTGCTAAAGCCAGCAGTGGAAGTTTAACTTGTTCTATTATCTAGCACCATTCCCTAGCACAACTCCAGAAAGCAGCCATTCACCTTGTAGTCTAAGGCACCCTCTGGAGGCAACCATTCATACTGTAGGTACTATGAATGGTATCCTTTGGAGTTATGCAAGGAGAGTCTAGTTCTCACCTTCAAGCCTAAAGACAACCTTGAGGGAGGTCTTATCTCTCTACAGAAGGAAACTGCCAGAGCTATCTCAACAATAGGAGGTGAACTGAGATTTTTATGTTGTGTCTAACTCAGCCCAGTGGTGACCCTTGTGGGGTGGGGGAGGGTTCACAGGGTAGAGCTCAGAGTTCTAACTTTTGAGACTCACAGGCCTCCTGCCCTACAAGGTAGGGCTGACACTGACCTTGGGGAAAGTCCCTGAACATGTGACCTTGCTCACCAAGCTCTCCAGTCTTGGCTATCATCTGAGCCCCTCCGTTTTGTACAAGTTCAACTGGTCACTCATCTGGTCATAGGACCAGCCCTAGGAAGGCGGGTTATGATAAACAGATGGGCGGAATACCTAGTTAATAAGATAGCAAGTTTTTCCTGCTTGGAATCCTGCCTCCTCGTGCAGAACTTCCCGACTAGCTACAGCTTGTACAGTCTGTGAGTTTGTCCGCTGCCCAAGCATAATTTCTCCTTTTCTTCTTCATGGCGCTCTTTTCCAAACTTGCTTTCTTTAAGGCTTTGGGCTGCCCCTATGTCCTAGTTTGTTCTTCATTGCTGTAACAAAAACACTACCAACTTGGGGAAGAAAGGGTTTATGTATCTTACATCTCCCAGGTCACAGTTCATCAGGGAGCCCAAGGTAGGAACTCAGGGCAGGAACCTGGAGGCAGGAGCTGGAGCACAGGCCATGGAGGAACACTGCTTACTGGCTTGCTCCCCTGGCCCCTGCTCAGCTTGCTCTCTTATCCAACACAGGCCCACCTGCCCAGGGGTGGCACCACCCACAGTGGGCTGGGCCCTCCCACATCACTCAACAATCAAGAAGATGCCCCTCAGACATGGCCACAGGCCAGTTCAATGGAGGCAATTCCCCAGTTGAGGCTCCCTTCAACCCAGTTGTGTCAAGTTGACACTAAAGCTATCCAACACAATTGACCCCTTGTCAACTTGACACACAAACATCACTATTAAACCATAACTTTCCAATTTCTGTCCCCAAGATATGATGTTAACATTAATATCACAATATAAGACAGTACAACCTTAAAAACCCCACAGTCCTTAAAAAATCCAAACACTTAAAAAGTCCATAGTCTCTTTTAAAACTCTTGACTGTGGGTGGGTTTATGTAAAATCCAAAACAAGTGCTGTCTTACTTCAAAGGGAAGATCGGGCACACCTAAGCAAAACCAAAGTCCAGCAAAGTAGCTCAAGGCTGGACATCTGAATTCACTCATGATCTTCTGGGCTCCATAGGGTTCTGGCAGTTCCACTTCTCTGAATCTATCATCCACAGCACACACAGCTCCTCTCGAAGACCCAGGCCAGCTCCATTCCGCACCTACTGTGGTCCTTGGTGGTTGTCCCATGGTCCCAGCATCTCCAAAAAGCTGGAGTCTCCACTGAAACTGAGGCTACACCTTCACCAATGGCCTCTTCTGGCCTCTTCTTGCCTCTTGGGGTACAAAGCCTCAGATTCCATGACCCCTTCAATCCTGGGGTCTTCACTGCAACTGAAGCTTCACTTTTACCTATGGCCTTTTCTGGCCTCTCAAAGTGCCAGGCCTCAGTTACTCTCTGTGACCCCTTCACACTTTCAACACCAGAACTATGCAGGAGATTCTTCCACATTACCAAGCCCTGCTTTCAGCTAGAGATGGAGGCTCTGGTCCCCTCTTGACCACAGCTTCTGTGTGCAGACCCTGAGAAAATACTTCCCAGAAGATTTCACCACAGTGATGCTGGTCTCTTGTTACTTACAGCTGATTTTTCCTAAAATCTCATGCAAACAGCCCTGATGGTCTCCGCTTCCCTTTGAAGCTTCACAAGCCAGGCCTCCATCATCTACAACTCTTTCGGCATAACTGTTCCAAGCTCCACAGCAACAAACTGAGCACGCAATGGCTCTTTCAGCCCAAAGTTCCAAACACTTCCACAGTCCTCCCAAAAATACCAAGGTCAGGTCTGTCACAGCCATATCCCACTCTCTGGTACTAATTTCTGTTCTGGTTTGTTTCTTCATTGCTGTGACAAAACACTCTGACCGCTACCAACTTGGGGAGGAAAGGGTTTATTTAGCTTACATCTCCTGGGTCACAGTTCATCAGGGAGCCCAAGGTAGGAACTCAGGGCAGGAACCTGGAGGCAGGAGCTGGAGCACAGGCCATGGAGGAATGCTGCTTACTGACTTGCTCTCCTGGCCCTTGCTCAGCTTGCTCTTATCCAACACAGGCCCACCTGCCCAGGGGTGGCACTACCCACAGTGGGCTGGGCCCTCCCACATCACTCAACAATCAAGAAGATTCCCCACAGACATGGCCATAGGCCAGTCCAATGGAGGCAATTCCCCAGTTGAGGCTCCCTCAACCCAGGTGTGTCAAGTTGACACTAAAGCTGTCCAGCACACCCTGGCATCTTGTATTTCTTTACTTTCTCTAAATCTTCCTTCTTCCAGCCATGTGGCTGCCAGCCATCCACATGTCTGACCCCCATGCTCTTGTCCCCTCCATTCTCCTTCTCAAGGAAACTGCCAAGATTGCTAGCTCACCTGCTCTGAGGATTTTTCTTTAAAATTCTAATAAAATTGTAAAAGCTTAATTTGGCTGATTCAGAACTTTTTGAGTCTGGGTAGCCTTTTCCAGTGGTCCTGAACTCTGTAACAGTTTTGAGGACCATCAACTGCAGAGCCAGGAAAGTTTCCACTCCGAGTGACATTTGTCCCTCCATGAACAGATATTATTACAGCAACACCTTGTTACCCAGAAATGACTTCCCACAGCCTCACCCATCTGGTGTCTGGGACAGAGGAGCAATGACTGGAAGGCAAGGAAGGCACTGACTCCAGAGACCTCACCTGGGTACTCGTTTTCCCACTACACACTCTAATGTGCCCACTTCTCTGCTCCACACTACACAGAGGATTGGAACAGATTACAAAACATTTTGAGGGTACTGGGGAGGTGGGAGCATGAAGGGCTGGAGTTTAAATCCCAGAACCCACAGAGAAGCTGGGCAAGAATGGCGATCACCTGTGGCTCCAGTACTTGGGAGGCAGAGAGAGGTAAGGCTGCCCAGGACAAGCTGCCCCAGGACAAACTGGCTCCAGGGTCAGCAAGAGACTGCCCCAGTAAAGCAGAGAGTGAAGGGGACAATGCCAGTGACAACTTCAGGCCTCCATATGTATCTACGTACACACCCACAGACATGTGCACCCCCACACCGTGTAAATAAGCATCTGCGAACACACCCAGAGACACATGCACCCTCCCGCACAATATTCATCTGCGCGCGCGCACACACACACACACACACACACACACACACACACAAATACGCATCAGATATATGTACCCTCACACATGTAAATACTCGTGTGACCACGCACACACATACAAACATGGATTCTGAGAGCTGTAACAGGCTACATACTGACAACCACAGAAATGGCAGTTGATACCAAGGGAAGAAAGAAAATTCCAGAACTCAGGAAGGTGTACCTTTGGGGGCCAAGCGACCACCACCACCAACAAAGCCAGCTGTTCAAAAGTGTGCAGAGTACTGAGTCTCCCTTGAACCAGGCCTTGGCATGCCAGGTGCTCTATCACAAAGCATCAACTGCGAGGCATCTCCTCCATGTCCTTGTATAGGAGAGTCACTTCGTGGGTATGGATATTCTGGGAACACCAGGATGACTCACAGTTCACCTGGGAGCTCATGGCCTCAGTGGGGTGAGTGCAGGCTGAAGGAACCATGGAACCTCCCAGTCACTCTGCAAGCTCCTTAAGACTAGGACACTGCCAGGGACCACCAGTGCTGCTCACTAGGCAGTCTTAATATTTTTCTCAGCCTCACAGCAGTGGCCGGCCAGGGCTCCTGTTCACACAGAAGTAGGCTTTGTTCCTATATCAAATTTTCATCAGGAGACCCCAAACCATCCCTCTGTGTGTCTTTCGCCGGCCCTTGCCAGGTAGGACCAAGAGCCTTGACAGGCACTTCCAGGTAGGGCCCAGGACTGGTGGCCCCCTGTGTGGTGTAAGCACCCCAGCACTGGCCAGGGATGGGCCTGTGTCCTTCCTGGCCAGCTTTAACTGGGGATGAGTCAAGGGTCTACCAAAGATAAAATGCATTCAAAACCCCATGACAAGCTTGGCTAGGATAGCTGATTTAGGACATGACTGCTCAACCAGCTACCCCATGCACACTGTCCCCAGGGGACAGTGCAACTCATGGATAGGTTCCCACGGAGATGCCAAAAGTGTCAGATAAGCTTTTGCATATGGCTTGGGGCTCTAGCCCTACAGTGTCCTCCCTCCAGCAGAAGACCCCACCAGGCAGCTGGGTGAGGGTGGGGCTGGAGCCTGAGTCATGTGGCCTCTTTGCATAGAAAACTCCACTCCCAGCTCTGCTCACCTCACTCCACAAAACCAAACCCCACTAATGGTGTTCCTAGTAATGGTGGGTGCCTATTTGTGAGTTCCTAATGGTAATGCCCATTCATGCCCACAGCAAGTAAGCACTACTGCCAATGTGGGTGGGACCATGGAAGCAGGGGAAGTGTCCTGGATGCTAGCAGCATTTTCCTCCTGGGTCCCTGGTCAGCTGTCACTGTAATGGTGCAAGTTGCATGTGACATGGGAGGATGATGAGATGTTTTCTAAGGGCCCCAGGAGGGCCCAATGGCCCTCCCACAGGGAGCAACAGGCCACACCTGAGGTTCTCTCAGCTACCACTTGTGCCTACTACACACTTCAGGTCAGGGTCCCACACTAAATCCCGGGGCCTGACCCCAGAGCACCCAGGACAGGATTGGGGGCACCCTGGCAGAGCCCTGATGGATGCTGGCACAGGGGCACTTTGTTCTGGCCTCCACTGTTCATGCTGGGCGGATGCTTTGTGAATGGCACTGTTGTGGTATTTTAAGATGATTCTACAAATAGCACTCCCTCAGAATGGGCCTCAGAGCCCAGCTCATGAGTGTCCCTCACGAAGGCGGCTGCCAGAGCTCCAGTTGGACAATAGGGCCTCACAGGATGCAGGCGGATGCCGGGTGACCCTAGCCACACTGCTCAGTCCTCCCAGTGGCTGCTCAGGAGTTTATTGGGAGGTGTGGCTCCCTGTCTGGCCAGCATCCCTTCGGTACCGCCTCTCTCGATCTCCAGGGATTTCCAGGCTGTTCTGTGGGTCATGGAGGAGGGGCACAGGAAGGAAGGGTGCCCTGAGATTTCATTAGACATCACTTTATTAGGTAGCCAGAGAAACCTCAAAGACCCAATGTCCTGGCAGGCAAGGACTATTTACTGGACTCTTTCCAGAAGACTTTATGCTGGGGCCTTGGAGGATAGCTTAGAGGATAGCAATGACTGGGTACAGGAGGCAAGGCAGGCAGAAGAGGTTCATGGGTAGCATTTCTGGGACTGTTTGCATGACCAGAGTTTAGTCATTCACCTCTGGGAGCCCCTGAACCTAGTCCCTTCACAGAGGCTGAGGAAGGAGGTACAGTGTGTGCTGTGGTGGGGGGGAGGGCAGAGGGAACCCTCAGCAGATGCAGCCTCTCCTCATCCCAGGTGAGACCATTTATCTCCTGTACACACACATACCTTCCACTCCTGCAACAAGCCTGAATAGCTGAGAAAGAGCAGGCATCATGGGAATCCCTCCTGACTCATGAGTCCACACACCTCAGGCTGTGAAGTCCCACAGCAAGTGGACAGGGCACTGGAAACCTGCAAGGGATGGTAAGAGGCTACTTGGCTCTTGTGGGTACCTCCTACTCTGAATCTACAGAAGACCCAGGCTTCAGAGGCCACTGTGTCATCAGAGACAGTGACCAAGCCTGCCAGAGTTGCAAGCCACATGATGGAGCCCAGAGTAAAGGCACAGTGCCTGCTCACCCCTGTCATGGGGTTGTTGGGACACTGCACACTGTTGGTGTTGTGGTTCCTGATGTCTACAGGAACCAGGGAGCTGATTGCTGGGTCCAGAATCACAGCAGCCCATATGCTCCCAACTAGCTCTCAGCCTGAGCAGACTTGGGGACAGGCTGAACCCGATACCCCAGAAGGAACTCAGACAAAGACAGGCCTTACATGCAAGGGATCTGCAGAGAGGAACCTGGTTTGCTAAAGCCACAAAGAAGAAGCAGCTGGTTTCTGCCTGACCTCTGACACCTTCCAAACAAAAGATGACATGGGGATACCCCAGTCCTTTGGTTTCAGGTTTCAATAGTAAAGGGCACCTGCTGTTCTTCTTACCATACTCTGGGCTTCTCCACTGCTGTGTGTCAAAGTGACAGTGACAGTGACAGTTTCAGGTATATGCTGGGGAGACAAGGGCCTGAGTGGGAATCCCAGCTTTGGCCTTGGGTGGGAAACTCTACCTGTTTGCTCATCTCTAAAGAGAAACTAAGAACACAATGTATCTGAGGGTTTCCTGAGGGGTGAATCAACTCCTATATATAAAAACGCCTCAGTCAGGGTTGGCTGTTAGAAATGTTATTATGTAAAAGTAAGTTGAGTCCTATTCCTTTCCTATATTGGGCATTTTCTGTGTGTCATCCCCTGCCAATTATGCAGATGCCAGTTTAATTCTTCTCTTAATAAAGCTTGGTGAGATGGTTGAGATCGTATTTACAAAGCTATCTCTCTTTGGCTCAGTGAAGTAACCAGGTCCCAAGGGCTTATAAACAGTAGGTGGCAGAGCTGGAATCTGGAACCAGGCCTGACCCACTACTGACTTCATGGTCTTCTGGTGGTTCACAATGTCTGCTTGAGCCCAAGCCCTCAGGCCCCTTAATTCACCGCCAAGTCACCATGTAAAGCTTAGGTACGAGGGGCAAGGCCCCATGCAGAGAAGATGTGAGTTCTGGCCCACATGCCTTGCTATGAATTAGCTTCTGGAAAAGTCCCATCCCTAGAGTACTTTCATAATTCGAACTGTTCTGAGTTCCCTAAAAAATCCCCTTTACAGGGCACTATCAATATTAAACCTGACTCCTAGCTTGCTCTTTGGAAAGAAAAAAAAAATTATATATATATATTTCTAGGGCATTTGTTAAAAAGAATCAGTAGAAGCTGGGCGCACACCTATAGTCCCAGCACTTGGGAGGCAGAGGCCGGCAGATCTCTGTGAGTTCAAGGCCAGCCTGGTCTACATAGTGATTTCCAGGACAGCTGGGGCTACAGGGAGACCCTGCTTCAAAAAGACCAAAAAAAAAAAAAAAAAAAAAAAAAAAAGAATCAGTAGAAATTCTTTATCATCACAGCTGTGATACCAGTTGGTGCAAACAGCAGCTAGCCAAAAATTAAAAGGAAGAGCTAGGGAAGGAACTATCCACTGGGCACTTTGCAAAGCTCTAACATACTCCTGGAAGTCTGAAAAGCTACATGTGTGCTCTTGTGCAGGGAGGACCCAAGAGGGCCCTAGTGTCTCATCGCCATTGACTCTGAGTCCCTTCCTAAGTAGGAAGTGAGGACTAAGGCAGTCACAAACTACCTATGCATGGAAGGTGTGGAGTTGCATTATATCTACAATACCCAGTTTCAACCAAGATTACAAGACTCATAAAGAAACAAAGTATGGCCCATACATAGAAATTAATCTATAGAACCTGTCCTCAACCCAGTGGTTAGACTTACTAGACCAAGATTTCAAGTCAGCTATCATAAATATGCTTAAAGAAATAAAGGAGGGGCTGAAGAGATGGCTCAATGGTTAAGAGCAATGGCTGCTCTTGCAGAAGACCTAGGTTCTGTTACCAGCACCCACATGGTGGCTAACAACCATCTGTAACCCCAGTTCCAGGGATTCCAATGCCCTAGTCTGACCTCCATGGGCATTGCATGGCATGGGTGCACGTATGCACATGCAAGCAATACACTCATACACATGAAATGAAAATAATAAAATATTTGTTAAAGGAAATTATGTGTAAAGTATTAGGTATGGTGATAACTTACTAATTATACAATCAGTAAAGAGGTGCAAATCATAAAAAGAATCAAATAGAAATTTGGAAGTTTAAAAATGTGATAACACATATAGCCGGGCGCATGCTTTTAATCCCAGCACTCAGAAGACAAAAGCAGGCGGATCTCTGTGAGTTAGAGACCAGACTGGTCTATATAGCGAGTTCCCAGGTGGCTAGGGCTACAGGGAGACACTGTCTCAAAAATTACCAAAAAAAAAAAAAAAAAAAAAAGTGTGTGTGTGGGGTGTGTGTGTGTGTGTGTGTGTGTGAGATAACACAGGACCTCCACAATAGTTCTGAGGGTAACTGAAAATTATCCAGTCTGAGAAGAATATTTTAAATTTTGAGGAAAAATAAACAGTACCCCAGAAACTGAAAGAACACATTAAGTGTACCATGATACACATATGATGAGATGATACACACATATGATGAGACCCAGAAGGAAGGTCAAGGAACACGGGTTGGGCAGGGATGCAACACAATGGCTCAAAACTCCCCAAATTATCTACCTCAGAGTCTCAAACTATGAAAATAATAAACCCAAATCCAAAGCTGACAAAACCTTAGACAAGCTGTCTAAACATAAAGAATCTTGAAAGAAAAAGAAAAAGGAATTATCACAATGGAGTCTTAATCAAATCAACAGTTGACTTTTCACTGGAAATCATAGAATCCTGGAAGAATTGGGATTATATTACAAAACACAGAAGGGGGAGGCAAACAACCAAAAAGTCTATATCCAGCAAAACCATTCTTCAAAAATAAGGGATAAATGAAGACTAACCCAGATAATCAAAAACTAAGAGTATTTAGCTTTCTGTCCTAGCAGATTTGTTCTATAAGAAATACTAACTGGAGAGAAATAAAAGAACATTAGATGGTCACTCAAATCCACATAAAGAAATAAAGAGCACCTATATAACTAGACTAAAAAGACAGTTTAAATGTATACTTTAGCTCTTCTGTTTAAAAGATAACTATGGGGCTAGAGAGATGGCTCAGCGGTTAAGAGCACTGACTGCTCTCGCAGAGGACCTGGGTTTGATTCCAGAACCCACATGGCAGCTATGAACCGTCCTTAACTCCAGTTCCAGGGGAATCCAAAGCCCTCTTATGACCTCCGCGGCATTGCACGACACAGGTGCACTCACATACATGCAAGCAATACACTCATACACATAGAAAAATAATAAAATATTTTTAAAAAAAGATAACTACATAAAGCAGTGCCTACAAAACTGTGGCAATATGTAAGATATAATTAACATCATAATAATGACACAAAAGACAAGAAGGGAACAGAGCTATATGGGAACTAAGAGTTTATGCTACTGGAGTTAAGGCAGTATTAATCTGAACCGTATTATTTTAAATGCAGAGATTAATTTTCATACCAAGAACAATCTCTAAGATAACTAAAATAAAGTACTAGAAAGAAGCAATGCAGTAGAAAATGTCTGTGTAACACAAAAAAAGGCAGTAATAAATCAATAGAACAAAAATCAGATAAGATGTATAGAAGATGAATAGCTGAGCAGTTCTGAATGGTAACCCAGTCAGAAAAGTAAAGAGTGGGACTATCACTGAGCTTTCTGAAGGCCCCTCGAGGTTGGTGTGCTTGTCTTATTTGTAGACAGGAATGAAGAAGCTCAGAAAGGGGAGGGCGGGCCTGGCTAGGAAATGGAGCCAAAGCCTCTGCCTGAGGCCAGTTCCTGTTCTGAAGAACCCACAAGGCTGTTGCCTGAGACACTAGAAGGGGAAAAGGTAACTAAGGACACTTCTCAGAAACATAGTGGGATCTACACAAACCCTAAGCCCAGATGCTTTGGGGGCCCTGTCCCCTTGGCACAGTCACCAGAACCATGAGGCTGTAACCACCTACCATCATTCCCAGCCTCTCCCCAACCCACACCACGCTCTCCACTGCCTCTGAAGTTGAGCTAAATACAAGTGGCCACAGCCCCTAGGCTCAAAGCCCATCTCCAGTGTAGGCAGTGTGGGCTGGACCCTTCCAGATGATCTGGGATGGTCAGCGACACAGGCAGGGCCCAGTCAGGAGGAAGCCTAAGGCTCACCCCATCTCTGTTCACCCTCTTCTCCCCAATGTATAGCATATGGGACAGTGTGGTGCCAGCTCACAGAAGTGACAAGGGGGTTAGTCAACCCAGACCAATGCCATCCCTGCAGAATGAGCTGAAGGGGGCCCTGCAGGCTGGGGGCTCAGGGAAGGCTGTAGGTGCAGGCTACCCACTTGGGCTCCATCATTGTCATCTTGACTGAAGTAGGGAGAGACTGGTGTGCAGGGACCAGAGAGGTTCAAAGGTATGGTGTGACAAGCTGGCCAGGCACTGGGGAGACATGCCACCAGACTAAGGGGCTGGGTTTTTTCTGTAGACAAGGATTAGCTGAGGCATATCTGAGGAAGGACACACTGCACTCAGTCCTCAGGGTCCTAGAGACAGAGCTCACAAGGATGGTGGGAGACTCCATAGCAAGTGGGGTGGGGCAGGGCAGAAGAACCAAAGAAACATAGCTAAAGGCGGGGCAGGGACAGCCACCAGCAACATGAGGGGGTCACAGAAAGGACCTAGGGACCTGATATTTGGTGCTCAGAGAGCCAGGACTGTTTACTGGTACAGCAAGGGCAGAGGCTGCTAAGGGTGTGAGGGATGAGTAGGGAAGAAGGGGCAGGCAGTGGCAGGAAGGGCCTGGGTGCTAGCGATGGAGTACAGAGCAAAGGGTAAGGCCTGTGGGGCACAGATGGGCCAAGAGACTGGCAGTGGTGGGCTGAGATGTCTACTTTCTGATGAGGGACTCAGGGGGTGTCTAATGACAGAAGCAGCCACAGGGAGAAAGAGGGCATCTGGGAGAGAAAGGCACATACCAGCAGAGACAACCAGAGGATAGGAGGGCTTCTGGCCAGCAGGAAGGGTAGGGAACCAAAAGCCCCCGAGGGAGGAGGGGCTAAAGCTGCAGCAGGGCCAGACATTAGGGCTCAGGGCCCCCACACTCTCTTCTCTCTTGTTGCTCCCCCACCTTGGTCCAAGGCTGAACCAATGCCAAGCTTGGGGAGCACCTCTTTTTCCAGCCCTCAATCCTAGGCAGCCAGAGCTGGGATATCTAGAAATATCCCCAGAAAGGATGAAACATTCCCAGACAGGAGCTTCAGAGTTTATACCTCTGCTCAGGGACATGCGGCCTCAGCAAAACCATACCCTAGCCACGTGATATCTCAGCTTTCTGGGTACACCCAGGACCCAGCTCTGCTCCTTTCTGCAACAATCAGCCTGTGACTACCATTTCAGCACTTCCCCAACCCAGAAGGGCCTATAGCAGTGCCTGCCTACCCCCACAACATGCTGCCCTGGGCTCATGGCACACAGAGTTCAGACAGCCAGTGGATACTGAACAAACTCCAGTCCTGGGTTTCAAAGCTATGAGGATGACACCGCTGAACCGAACTCTGGATTAGAGGAAGTTTTGCAGTTCTCTTCTCAAGGCTGCATTCAGATTATTGGAGTTTTTCCATTTCATCAACTACTCTTTCGCAGACAGACAATACGCTAAAATGATCTGCTGTAAAAGTTTTGATTCAGGAACACCCAGGAATAAAATCAGAACAACAATCATCTTAGCTGTTACCTTCAGTGAAATATCATAATGGACTTTTCTAAATGAAAGAACTGTGTGTGTGTGTGTGTGTGTGTGTGTGTGTGTGTGTGTTGCATACTTTGACACAACTGCACCAATGTGTCCAAGGCTCTGAGAAGGCTTGCAATAAGAAACCTTGCAAACTTAGACAAATCAGTGGTCTCAGGTTATTTAACCAGTTAGTATCCCCCTCCCACGCAGAATTCACTGTGAACAACAGGTTGAATCATCTACCACTTGGCCAGACAGTCCACATTGATTTAGATGTGTTAAATAAGTCAACAGCATGTAAAAACCATTTGGAGATTTTTTACATTAAGAAGCCCAGTCTCTGCCTTTCTAGAGTCATGGACTGTCCAGATGCACTGGCTTTCTCCTCCTGCTGGCCACTGGCTGGCTGCCCACCTGGCACCACAGTACTTCTCTCTCACCCTAGATTTGGCCAGCCCTGTTCCTTCCCATGGGCTACAGAACCTTTCAGGGCACTTCATACTGGGTCTGTCCTGCTCCCAGCCTACTCTGTGTCTCTGGAGGTGGAGGCTCCCTGGAGAACACTGCCAGGTCTGCACCTCACTTGGATGGGCATAGTCAAGGGTGTGGGTAGGGGGTGGTCTACAGCTCTAGAAAATAAGCTGAGCATCAGAGAGGCATCGGTCCCCCTTCTGGGATGCTTACTGAACACAAGCTCTCCCTAAGCAAGTTTTGCAAATCCATACCCTCGTCCCTGAGACAGGGTCATCCCAGGTCTCATTTACAGGGGAGGGGTCTGAAAGAACCAAAGCAACCTACCTAGGCCCTGCCCCCACACAAGTCCTAGCCTCTGGACTCTGACCTGCCCGCAGAAGGCGCGTTGCAAGCCCCTCCCCTGGAATCCCATTGTTGCCCTGGCTAAGCTGGCTCTCAGCCCCGCCTCCAAGGCACTGAGCCCCACCAGCAACATTCTTTCATTCTTTAAAAATCAAAAGCTAAAACGGCTGCAAAGGGCCAGCTTTAACGGCACAGCTAGAAGGCTGCAGAGTCCGCGGGACACATCCTCCCCAGGACTTCTCAATGCCCGGTCCTGTTAACACGCTGCTGTCAGGTCTATTTAATCAAGTTGTCTGGACTGATGTGGCATCAGGGTCACCTGGGCAAGTCTTCCACACTGCTTGACAGGTCCAGCCTTTCCTTTATCTGGATCTAGAATGTGCTTTGCAAATGAACAGGACTTAGTGCTCATTCTGAGAGTGACAGACAAGGCCTCCTTCCCAGGGTCGGCTGGTCACAGGAGTCACTAGGGGACACTCCTGAAACACAGGCCCCCAGGCCCTTGAGCAGTTTCAACAGGCAGGGCGGGCGAGTTTTAGGGTCAGGCGAGTTGGAGGAGTGACGTAAAAGGACGCACTCGGAGGGCTCCTTTTGGCCAGGCAAGGGTTAAGTCAGAGGGCCACAGCCAAGGGAGGCCAGACGGTTCAGGGCGGTCTCCAAGCCTGCTGCATTCCACAGCAACCCCCCTCGCAGGTTCCGTTGCCACTTTGGAAAACTCAGAGCCAAGGCCCCTCGGTCCAAGTCGGTGACAGAGGCAGGCGAGGAGAATGAATGGCCCCCTCGGTGCGGTTAAACCGGCGATGCTGGCTCTGGCCCCTCTCCTCCGTCCGCTCCGCCCCCGCCGCAGCCGTGGACTTGGACCTGCCGCCCTCGCCGCTACCGACCGCCCGGGTGCAGGCTGCGCCCCGCGACCCGAGTTAGGGGACTCCCTAACTAGGTTGGAGTTAGGGTGCCAGAGTGAGTACCCCGGAACCGGAGCCACCCTGGAGCCCGCAGCAAAGCCAGGTGTTGCCTGCTGCGGGGACAGGGCGACCCCAGCGGGACTGTCCCCCGCCCTGGCGCGGCCGGAGTTACCTTTGGGCGCTCGCAGGTGTCCTCGCCAGTCCTTGCAGCAGCACAGCCCCATGGCCCCGCCGTGTCCCCGCCGAAGCTGGCCCGCGAGCACTGTGCCGGGAGTCGGGAGCACCGGGCCGCCGCTCCCTCAGGACCCTGGCACCCGGGACCGACCCTGAGCGACACGAGGACGCGCAAATCGCGCCGCTTTTATCTCTGCGCGCTCCCTGCCCTCGCGGCTCCCTCCCCACGGCCCGTTACTCTCCCTGGGCGCTGAGCCGCGCATCCAGTGGACGCCAGGGGGCGCTGTGCCTGGCCGCGTGCTTTCCCTCCTCCAGCCAGCATCCTCTGATAGTCATCCCGCAAGACTTGGGATGGGGGCGTGGTTCAGGCCACCTGAACTGCACTCAGTCGCAGGATAAGTGTTCCTCAAATCTGGCTGAGCTGCCTGTGGACCCTGTGACTGGGTAGCTCGCTTACCCTGCAAAGACTGTTTCTCCGCCTGAGAATCACATAGCACGAAAAAGCTTTGAAGGTGTTAGATAAATTCCCTGTGCTCAGTTCCCTACCTGTACAGAGAGGGAATAATGGAAACTGCTTCATTGAGTCTTCCTGTGGATTACTTGTGCATGGAAGTGACATATCACACAGCCAGAGCATTGCTAAGTGCTTTGTAGCTGTGGCCCGTCAACATCAAGTGGCAGCAAGGATTTGGGCACAAAGGATTTAGTGCTTTTACTGTAAGGGAGTTGGGTGTAATCACTGGAGGGTAGTACGGGTACTGCTTATCAAAATTAAGAATGAGGGCTGGTGAGATGGCGTAGTGGGTTGGCATTAGCTGCCAAGTCAGACAACCTGAGTTCAAGCCCCAGGACCCACATGGTGGAAGCAGTGAACTGACTTCTGTATGTTGTCCTCTGATCTTCATATTAATGCTGAGGCACACACAGTGCACACACACACACACACACACACACAGGTACGCACGCACAGATTAAAAAAAAAATGTTTTTAATTAAGAAAACTAACACCCTGGGTCTCAACAACTCCATTCCCCAGTATGCACCCTACAGAAATGCCTGTCCACAAGACTAGGAAAACTACATAGGGGCTATTCATTGAAGCCTTGCTCACAACTATAGAACACTGGAGTCAGCCAAATGTTCCTCACTAAAAGAATTATCCAATATGCAGTGATAAAATGGAGTATGAGGAGCTAGAGAGATAGCTCAGTGGTTGAGAGCACTGACTGCTCTTGCAGAAGACCCAGGTTCAATTCCCAGCACCCATATGGTGGCTAACAACCATCCTTAACTCTAGTTCCAGGGGAATTCGGCACTGTCTTCTGACCTCCACGGGCATTGCATGGCACGGTGCACTTACCTATGTGCAGATAATACACCTATTTGCATAAAAATTAAAATAATAAAAATAAAATATTTTTTAATGGAGTATGATAGTTGCGGTGGGGCCGTTGAGGTGTGTGGGCTGACAGCACTCACATAAAATGCCCACCTGGCTCTGTTCTAGGCACTTGGGCCTAAAACTGTATGGGGAGGAGGAAAACCAGGAATGGTTCCTTTTGGGGAGAAGACAAAAGAAAAAGAAGGCAAAGTGGATGTCAAAAAACTAGTTTTGTTTTCTTTTCTTTAAAACATTTTATTTTTATGTGTGCGAATGTTTTGCCTGTATGTATGTGTACCACCCACCCTGGTGCCTATGGAGACCAGAAGAGGTTATACAATCCCCTGGAACTGGAGTTAAGGATGGGTGGTAGCCACCATGTGGGTGCTATGCTGGGAACTGAACTGGGGTCTTCTGGAAGAGTAGCCAGTGCTCTTAAACCCTGAGCCATCTCTCCAGCCCTCAAGAAACTAGTTTTCTTATAGTGGCTTCGTTTCCAAAAAGAAAGGTACATTTCTGTGTTGTGTAAACACCCAGGTGAGAGAAATTATACTTTCTCATATTATTTAAGTATTTGGCACAGGTCTGTTTACTTTTGTGTGGTACTGGGGATGGAACTCAGGGCATGGATAAGTTCCACCACTCTCCTCTCCCACCCAAGGCTTCTCAGTGGTTCTTTGTCACCCATCTAGGCCCTAGAATTCTCTGCCCCTACCTGGTTGTGATGCAGGGTGGTGGCCTTAGTTAGGCCCTGTTGGGACTTCCCCTTTCATCTCAGAGCACAGAGGTAGTCTGGGAGGACAGTGTAGCAGAGTGGGCTGGAAGCTGTGGGCTATGTGGGGAGGAGAAAGGACCACTAGCCAAGCCAAGCAGGGGAGAGGTTTTCCCTGGAGTAAGTCTTCATTCAACTTGAGAGTAACAACAGTGGGCAGATCTCTGTCTCCTTCTCGTTTGATTCCCCAGAAAGCCTGGTGTGGAGCTTCTTGAGAGACAGGGTGTCAGGCAGCAGTTCCGGAAACAAAGATGTTTTCACTCAGGACGTGGAGGCAGCGGGGTTACAGAGAGTGATGGAGAAAAGCCAGCAGCCAACGAGACCTGACTTTTGGTTGCTGCCAAGCCACTTTAAACAGTGTTAGCACCAGGCAAGATCACTTGGTCGCCTCTGGCTTAATGAGGCTCCAGGAATTCCAGCCAGGAGGGAGCTCCCTGCATTTAGGGAGTGCATCCAAGGGGGAGTGAGGCCCCTAGGCCCCCAGGGAGTTGTCTAACAGCCAAGTCCTAGATTTGGGAAGCAAGATTTAAAAGAAAACATCACAGCAGCCATTGTGGGCTGCTTGTTTATCTTTCTAAGAGGAAGTAGTAAAGCTGCATCGTTCAAATGAACCTATTATGGAGGGTCAACATCCCCATTGAACCATTCAAATATATTTTTGGATGCTGGGCTTTTCAAAGTGACTTTAAATACTAACTCCTAGGAAATTGGGCACATAAATAGGAAGGCAGAGCTTCTAGCATATCTGCCTTTGGTTTCACACACTTTAATTCCTGGGTACACACTGTGGTTTTTATAGTTTTCCTATTGTATGTCATCCTTGAGGAAAAGGAAAACAGCAGTCACTATGTGCTTCCTACCATGTGCCAGGCAGTTCAAAGACGTTATTATCTGTTAATCACAGGACAAACCCACAAGGCATCTGCCTTTAGATTCAATTTACAGAGGAAGAAACTTAAAAGTTTGGAGAGGTAGAGAGACTTGCGAAGCTGATGAGTTAGGAAAGGATAGAACCAAGACAGTGGTCAGACAAGAGGGTGGATGGATAGAGTGTAGACAAGGGTAGGGGGTAGATGGGTAGATGGATGGATGGATGGGAAGATGGATATGTGGCTAGGTGAATTAGTGGATGGACGAATGAGTAGATAGGAGAGTAAATAAATGGGTGGATAGATGCGTGTACAAAGAATGGAACAGATGGGTGATAGAGGATGACTAGCTGGCTAGGTATGGATAGGTAAATTAACGGATGGATGAATACATGGACAGGGTGGATAGACAGATGAATTGATTGGTGGATGGTTAAGTGGATGTGAATGGAGGTGAACGGATGGATAGGTGTGGATGGTTCAATGGTTGGTTAGATAGATGGATGGATGGTATTTCCCAAGTTTGGCCCAGGGTCTTATGCTACCACTGAAAAAGCATATACTGAGCATGGAATCTGCTTTAAAAAATAAAGTTTCCTATGCCAAGCATGGTGGCACATGCCTTTAATCTCAGCACAGGCAGAGGCAGGTGGATCTCTGTGAGTTCAGGCCAGCCAGGTCTACATAGTGAGTTCCAGGCCAGCTGGGGCTTCAGGGAAACCCTACCTTAAAAAGACAAAAAAAATAAAAAAATAAAAAATAAAGTTTCCCAAATATTGCTTTGGATCCTAAGTTGATCATGATCCTAGATTATCTTGAAATGGGCCAAAATATCAGAATCATTCCAGTCTGCAAGGCTCCAGCTGAGCTCAAGCTGCTCCACTCCAGAGGGAGAAGTGTGAGCGCCTCTGCACACCACAGGTTCAGGCAGCTCACCTAGGACCAGGTGGAGCCCAGAAGGAGGGCCAGCTGACAGCCGTGGAGGACAGTGTTCTGTGAGCAGGAGTTGCTTCCCTGACCAATACCTCCTGGTGCTTTGTTCCATTTTCCTCATGTGACTGTTTTTAGGACACTGTAGCTGCCATGTTTTCAAGTCTGAGTCCGTGGTTCAAGATATGACCCAGGCCATTCAGAGATTTTCTTAGGAGTCTTAGGGCTTGCTCTTCTGTCTTCTACAGGAGTCAGACTGCCCTTTCCAGAATACCCAAGCAACCTCGTGGCACTATCTCGGGG
>NW_008339436.1:3134169-3142583 GCF_000622305.1 Nannospalax galili | reverse complement strand
GGGGGAAGCTCAGTCCTGGGCACCTTGGGAGGGCTATGACAGTTCCTCTTTCCCTCCCTCTCTTCTTCCTTGTCCCCTTTTCTCCTTGTACCAACAGTGGCCAAATACAACCAAACACCTGATAAAGACAGCCCATAGGCTGAGCTCTGGAAGTGCCAGGAAGGTATGGGGAAGCAGAGACCCTTTTGTGTGGACAGGAAAGCTCTGCAGAAGAAGAGTGTAGCCCCTTGGGGGATGGTGTCAGAGCCACCCTGCAGTGGACAGAGGGTTCTCCCTCAAGAAGCTTGACCTGCATTAGGGTGGGGAGATGCCACAGCAGAACATCATGGTGTGAACATGATGCAGCCTGTGATTCCCACTGCTTAGCCTGGAGCTACAGTAGAGCCAGGATGGGAAGCTAGATTCCAGGGCTGAGAGAAGCTAAGGAACACAGAGACACGGCAGATGTGAGGGGCAGGGGCCCAGATACAGCAGGTCAGAGGACACGGCATCAAAGATGGACAGTGTGCTGGCAAGACGGCCCCCAGTTCTCAGGCCTATCTCTTTGAATTTGGGCTACCTGTGCCCTGTCTTAACTCATAGAAGGTGGCAGAGGTGATCGGGGCCAGCTCAGGGACATCAGTTCCTGTGGACAGAGTGACTACACTGAGACCATCACACTGCAAGAAGCCCAGCCTGGGACTGGACAGGCCACATGGAGAACTGAGGTCAGAGTGATAACGAGTATCCCTGAGAGTGAGGCCACCAGGATGTGCATCGTGAAATGGCAACACAGAGAGCAGAAAGTGCTGTCCTGTCAAACATGCCCACTCTGCAAAATAGTGATCCAGTGGAGACACCACCAAGCTTTGGGATGATTTGTCACCTAGTAGCAAGTAACTGAAATGAGGCCACAAATACCAGGCTCACCATTAGCCCCGCCTGACCTTGACCATGTGCCAGCATGAACCTGTAACCATATCTGCTTAGAATGCAGAGCAATCGTAGGCCTTTGTTCATCATTATTTCCATTTTAAACCGTAGGACATGGGCACAAGGAAGAGGTCATCTGTACGGGGTCACACAGCTACTCAGTGATTGAGTTCACACTGGAACCCAGCCCATCTGGTGTTCTCAACCACTCTGTGAGCCATATTTTGCAGGGAGAGGGGACAATGCCTGGTGATAAATTTGATGCTCTGGGTCTATGGCACATGTGTCTGTGATGGAACCTTTGGACAGAGTCACCACAGAGAAAAGCTGGAGGCAGTCTGGTAGGCAGCCCCGGCAGCTCACTGCTCTCCACTTTTGTGTCCTGTCACTCCTGGCACCTGACAGAGGTAGCTTCTAGAAGAGGAGCCTGAAGGAGACACCTCAGATAGTTTGTTATAAACTACACCTCTGGGGGCAGACACCTTACAGCATGATGACACTGCTTAATTTTTCTAGGAACCTCGGAATGGTGTCAGGCCATCACACTGTTTCTACAGGTGTGGAGTAATGACCTAGGTAACATGGACTCAGGATCTATGACCACCTTACTACCTCTTTCCTTGATGGGAAGGGCTGTCCTGAGCCCACCTTCCAGCCCTCATCCTCTGGAACCCCTCGCCTAGTACTGCCCAATCAACAGCGCACAATTACTATCCACTTTCCTGGCTCACTGTTCTGATTTCAATTTTGTTTCCAATTAACTAAGGCTCTAGGGAAAGTAGGGGTCACTCTTTCTATCTGAGGTAAGCTCCATACAGCTTTATACTTAAAAACAAATAAACAAACAAATAATCAAGCAAACAAAGTACAAGCCATGGATCTTATCAGAGCTAGTTTGTGTTTTTCTTTCTCTTAATGAGACTTAATTCTGATTTTTTTTTTTTCTTCTTTCAGCTTTCAGGAAGCTCTGGGAAAATTTAAAGTTTATCTTTGGTCCTAACAGTCTTCATGTTTATGGTTTGGTTCCTGATTTT
The DNA here is from genome assembly GCF_000622305.1 of Nannospalax galili. NCBI lineage: Eukaryota > Metazoa > Chordata > Mammalia > Rodentia > Spalacidae > Nannospalax > Nannospalax galili. The sequence continues at coordinate 3,140,637 of NW_008339436.1, read as the reverse complement.
GCATTTTAACTTTTGATTTCCCAGACTCTTTATTTTTGGTAACACTATTTTGCTGTCAGTGTTCTCAGTAGAAGCTGTTCCAAACCCTTTGAGGAATAAGAGGAATGTGAATAAGTAAACGACTAGCTACAATGCATCTTCATCTGTTTCTCAGTTTAAAATTTTTGTTGTTCTCCTTACACTCAGGCCTAGGTCGCAGTGACATGGTTGAATGCACCAAGGAGATCAGAATCATTAGTAAATAAGGGACCCATTATGATGCCTCTCTCTGGAAACTGGTGAAGAAAACTGAAGTCAGTCAACACACCAGGTATATTTGCTCCTTCTGTGGCAAGTGCTCTACCACTGAGCTACTCTCCAGCCCACATCAGAACTTTTTGAACTATCTGTCACTTAGTACCAAAATGTAATACAACCAAGGAATCAGTAAGCTTTCTCTAAAGAGCAGACAGCAGGTGAGGATACAGTCTCTCTAGCAGCTCATATCTGCCCCAGCAGCATCAAGTCAGTCACATACAAGGTATAAATGAATCGGCGTGGCCATGTTCCAATAAAACTTTATGTACAAAGACAGTTTGCAAACCAGATTTGGTCTGTAGACTGTAGTTTCCAATGCTTTAAAAGAACTGTAGAGTATTTGGGGGAATTGTTTCCTCTTAAATTGGGAAGTATTTGGCATAGAAAAAGTTTCCATCTCCAAGATGATGGGAATTCTATCTAAAATGTCCATCTCTCCTGCTGGCGACAGTCTGGGGCAAAGCAGCTGTGAAAACTGTCTGAGCGGTTTGGCTCTGGAGAGGGCAGGCATGCCCATGTGTGGCCAACCCTGAGAGCAGGCTGTGAGCTCTGCCAGAGAGGGCTGTTTCCTGGCACATCTGTAGTGCCCACTCCCAGGGTTAGGGTATAGGGGGCAAGGCACAGAAGGTGCTCAGCCAGCCAGGTTCACCAGCTCCGAGCAAGGGCTCTTCAGCCACAGTGAACTCGACCATGGAAGGAATGTCTGCAGCTCTAAATTCCCACAGAGAAAGACAAGGGGAACTGTTGCAGAGAAATTCCTGGGCTACATTTTTAAGCCATTGAGTTTGGCCAGACTGCCAAAGGAGGAATTTTACAAAGTCTATTGTCCCTTTCCCGAGTCTCACCCTCACCCACTCCTGCCCCCACCTGCTCTTTCTGCATTTCTCTCTTTCTTTCCTTCTCCACTCTTGGGACAAATGCAGTCTGGGAAAGGGCAGACAGCTGCAGTGGCAGCCACAGCCAGTGGGAAGAAGGGTTTGCTTGCTGCCCTGGAGGGATGCAGCAGCAGCTCAGAGCACTTTATGAGTCTGGCTACACCAGGCCTTTCTGTGCATTAGAGGGGTGGGAGGTGGCTTGAGTGCCTGGGCGGGAGTCACATAGTGGCCTCTGTGCTTCAGTAATAAAAGTAGCACATAATCAGCACCAACTGTATACCAACTGCATACTGTTCTGAGCCTTCTACATATGTGAACTCATGAATCCCAACGAGAATCCTGATTTTACAGATGGGGAAATCAAAGCACAAAATGGTCAAGCAACTGACTGTCCACTGTCACTTTTAGCACATGCGATTGATCCTCAACTCAGCCTTCTATTTATGGACCCCACCCTGAAAGCATGTCTTTGCAGTTAGAGTGAAGATTATTCCCAAAGCATTTGCAGTTGACAGAGCTTGCATACCTTCCAAGGTTCCATCACCCACACTACACCAAAGGTGAGATTCTTCTCCATGAACCAGGTCCACCTGGTGTCAGGTCCACTTAGCTGGGGTCCAGTACTTAAACTGGAGATACCTAATACTTCTTACTTCTGTAGCTGCTGCTGATGCTGCAGGAAGGACCTCAGTGACCACATGAGTCTCTGCTATATGCCAGCCCTGGGGTTGGCACGTTACCTATCATAGATCACTGATGGAAAAATACTGGGCACTGGGCATGTTTATGAGGTGGCTGATGCATGCTGCAGTAACAAATACCTCTAAACACCCTCAGTGGCTTCATCCCATAGACACTTCCCAGCTCAGACCACCATCTCTTATAGTTGGCATGAGGAAGGAAGGAATAGCTCTGCTCCATGCAGTCACTCAGGACCCAGGCTCCTTCTGGGACCTCAGTGTCCCCATCTGGGTGCCTCTACTTTTGCTCAGGGAGGTCCCCAGGGGGCTTAGGGGACAATTCTGCTGCTTCCAGTGGTGACAACAGCTCGCTGGCCCCTCTTACTACTGGGGAATTGAATGGAGCTCAGCCCTGGGAGTGGAAACTGGGAAGAAGGAGGATGAGGGTGTGAGGCAAAGGAAAGGGTTTGGTTGTCTCAAGTTCAGTTGCCCTGGACTCAGGGAGTAGAAGGCTGTAAAGGGCAGTGGGCCACTTGATGCCCAAACATATGCTTTAAGACACCCTGCCCTGGCTGAAGCTGATGTCAAAGTTGTCCCAGTTGAAGTCCAGCCTCAACCACCTTGAAAGACCATCAGCTCTTTCACTCAGAGAATGAATAGGGTGGAAGGTCCTGAGGGCTGTGGGCACTAACTTTGATTAGTGAAGGAAGCCAACACATGAGCAATGCCCAGTGCCCTTTGCTTTCTTAGCAGAACTGTGGCCAGAGGTGCTTAGGTGAGAGGAAGAGGAGGGGGGTTGGACTGGGGGAAAAAAAACAATGAACACATGTGTTCCCTGCTTGCCACCTAGTGGTTGGAGGAGACAAGAGGGGCAACGTTCCAGCTGCTCCTGCCTAAGCCAATTTTAATGCCCAGAAGGCTGCTTGGTAGATGCTGCCCTACGTGGGACCAGGGCACAGATGTGGTGGGTAAAGGCCCTGTCCCCTGGGGTTTTCTTGTGAAAGTGGTTATTCCTCAAGTATGTGTCTTGCTTTCTGGAAATATCTTAGCATTTTGTTCAGTGTGGAAGATGTGGGCATTGGCGATGGAGGGCACAAAGTGGGGTCCTCCCCAAGCCAGCTTTGGTACTGGCAGTGAGGTGACTCTGGCAAGGAGATGGGCTATAGGAAACAGAAAGTACTTCCTCTCTCAGAGGGACAGGGTTGCCAGAACTCTCTAGCCTGACCTCCTGCCAGGAGGTTTACCCAGCCTACCGGGCCTCAGTTTCCACAACTTTTATGTTTCCTGCAGCCTCAGTTCATCTCACAGCCCTCCTGAGCACCAAACCCAAGAAGTGGGTTCTTCAGACTCCAGACTCCAAACCCTCAGGGTGGCTTGAAATTGGTTCTGCCAGGCTTGACCAGAATTTTAAAAATAAAATTGAGTATGGGGATGTCTTTGATAGTAGAGCTTTTGCCTAGCCTGTGCTAGACACCGAGTTTGATTCCCTAACAGAGAGACAGACAGATAGACAGGCATGCTGAAGAACCCTGCATTGAAGCATAAGACTGTCTCATCAGACCCTTGATTCAATGTGTGCTGGGCCTTGAGATTTTTTTCTCAACAAAAAAATCATGAAAATACTGTTAGCGTGTCTTGTTCCTTCCAGGAAGAAAGTCCAAGACTGTACAAATCAGATCACAAATTTTCCCCTTTCCTCAGATGAGCATTCCTTTTTCTGCCTGCAAAAATAGTCCCTGATCTTTGCCAAACCAGTCAAAAAATTTAAAAAAAGAAAACCCACCACCTAGGGCCACAAAAGCTTCTCTTGTACATTAATCCCAGGACACTGGCTGTAGGGTAGTCTGGCATTTGCATATCCAAGAGGGCCACAATGGCCCTTCACAGGACAAAGAAGGTCAGCTTCTTTGGGTTTAAGGGAAGAAAAGCATCCTCTGCTCTCCACATTCCTGTTGTGCTGTGTGGACCCTCACAGTGGGCTGCTTCCTACAGTGCTCGGATACATCTGGGGTGGGGGCTGCTCTTGCCTTCTCCCACATTCTGTCTGCCACAATTATTGTGGAGTACCACTCTGCTCCAGACATGGGAACCCTCAGACAAGAGGCCCTGCCTGGAGCCGCCTTCACAGTTCCAGGTTGCTTACGCATGTTGAGAGCCCTATGTAAGGGCTGTGAGACGGACTGGGGCTGCAGGAAAAATGTGAAGGCTGTGGAAACTGAGGCCCTGTGCACTGGGTGAACCTCCTGGCAAAGAGGTCAGGCTGGAGAGTTCTTGTGACCCCAGACCTAGAGAGATGCTCAATGTGACTGAGCACCTCACCCTCAATCATGATGCCACAAAGAACTGGAGATGTCAAGTATTTAGCCACTATACACAACCAACATTGCGTAGCCATTTTCACTTGTGAGATTTTAGATATCTACTCTAGGACACAGACTCAGCCCTCTACAGGGATCCAGCTGGTGAAGGAACCTGACAAAGGCAGGTTGAGGAGGGCAGGAGGGAGTAGTGGGGACTCTGGTCAGGTAGACGGCACTCAGGTTCTTCTAAAAAAAGGCAGCTGTCATTTAGCGCCTGTCAGATATTTCTATGGAGAGAGTAGATTTGGATTTTCTCTGTGGTGGTCTTTATTTCAATAGGTAAAATCCTTTGTTTTAAAAAATATTTTTTGAGCCAGGCAAAATATGTCTTCAGGCTAGAATCTGCCGTAGACCATGAGCACCGGTGTGTAGCTCATCTTGCAGCCTGAGCTACACTTGATTTCTGGGCACTGTTTATCCCTCTCCTATCATCCCTTTTAGGACCCTCCCTGCTCCTCAGTGATGCTCCTTCACTGGTTTCTTTGAGCAAGCATCTTTTACAGGCTCTGAGTGCACTGATGGGAACGCCTCCTTCTGGAGCTCACAGAGCAGGGCTGGAGAGATGTGAGATTGTTTCATTCCTGAGCAGAGCTTCTCAAATTCTTGGTTCACAGGAACCAAGCAGATTCTGTTCCAGTTGGTCCATGCGGGGCTCCCAAAGCAGGTATTTCCAACAAACTATATGGTGACATTGATGGAGTCGACCCATTGAGCAGGCATGGAGGAAAGGCCTGGTTCATGGGTTCTGTGACTGTAGCTTCCTGGTTGGAAGAGCCTAAAGTTTGGTTTGGCTCTCCAGAGGTGACCTGGGTCATTCAACCCCCCATCTACTATTCCCTTGTCACCTTCTTCCCCACATCCTAATTTATCTAGAATTCAGTGTAGCTGAGATCACTGATGAAGAATTTTATCCACATCTTTGTTCTGTGCTGGCATGGAACACGCCTCCTCCCACATACCACTCTCCAGGTCCAGCACACTGTCACCTCTAAGGGATTTGTCTGCGCTCCTTTCTGCCTCAGGACTGTGGTGTCCAGCTCAAGCCAAGGCTTCTTGGTATAAGCGACACCCTGGAGGGGGACTCACTTGTGGTTACCAGCACAAGAATGGACCTGTCAACCTTTCATCGTGGATGAGGGAAGGACACATGAGGCCCCACCCCTCCCTGATTGGCAGTTAATGGTTGTTGGGGAAAGAATGTCGCTTTTATTTATTTATTTAACTAATTAATTAATTAATTTATTTATTTTTTGGTCTCCCTGTAGCCCCAGCTGTCCCGGAACTCACTATGTAGACCAGGATGGCCTTGAACTCACAGAGATCCGCCTGCCTCTGCCTCCCGAGTACTGGGATTAAAGACATGCACCACCATGACCAGCAAGAATGTCACTTTTTCAGTGGTAGAGCCCATGCCCCAGTAAATAACCCATACCCATGCTCATGCCAGCAGCCCTGATTAAATGCAGTGCAGCACACACACAAACACATGAAAGTAGGAAGATGGACTTGCTGGGAAGAAGAAGGGGTCCAGTGGGGGTTGAGTGTTGAGAGAGGGTAACAGGGAGTGAAAACAATTAAAATTCATCAATTTCATATATATCCACATATAAAACTGAGTAAAAATATGCAAAAAAATCTTAGTATCCAAACTGAGAAGTGCTCAAAGTATAACATATTCATTGGATTTAGAACAACAAAAACAATTTAAAATGTTTTACTGGGCTCTTGGGGGTATGATAGATAGCATGCTTAGCATGATCCAGACCCTGGGTTCAACCCCTCCCCACGATTTCACCAGTGTTGAAGTGATAACACTTGGGATCTAAGGGGTTAAAGAAAATGTTATCAAAATAATTTTACCTGTCCTTGAAAGTGAAATGAGTTTCTTGCAGACAACAAAAAGATGGGTTTTGTTTCTTAATCCAGTCACCTAGTCTGTGTCTTTTGACTGGGGAGCTCAATCCGTTAATATTTAAAGTTATTAACGAAAGACGAGTATTGAATCCTGTCATTTTTATTTCTGTTTACATTCTTTATATAGCTGTACTTTTCTACAGTTTACCTTCATTGAATTTCTTTCCACAACCCTTTGGGTATATTCATCCCTTTCTTCAGCTCTTTGTATTGCTTCCAGAACTCTCTAAAGGGCTGGTTTTGTGGACATGAATTCCTTCAGCCTATTTATGTCATGGAAGATTTTTCTTTCCCCCTCGACTATAGTAGACATTTTGGCTGGGTATAGTAATCCGGGTTGGA
>NW_008339436.1:3094062-3134000 GCF_000622305.1 Nannospalax galili | reverse complement strand
CTTCTTGTATTTGTATGGGCATGTCTTTCTTTAATTTTGGAAAATTTTCTTCCACAGTTCTGTTGACAATCTGGTCCATGCCATTATCTTGGGATTCTTCTCTTTCCTATATGCCTATGATTCGTAAGTTTAGTCCTTTCATTTAATTTTATGTCTTATAGGGTCTATACTGAGTACAGTATTGTATAACTGTATTAATTCAATTGCAAACCTAAAAATTTACAGCCAATTTTGAAAGAGATGCATCTTAGCTCTGGAAATTGTTATTGAATATGTCAATGCTGTTGTAATGAAATGCTTCTTCTAATTATGTGGTTATTAAATAAATAATTGAAAAAATAAGTTAATAAAAATTTAAAAATTTTTTTACCTGCTATCTTTTAGTGTCTTCTTTTGTTAATGGTGGTTACTGACTAGAAAATTAGTGACAATCATAATTTGCTAATGAGTGTTGCTCTGGAACATGATTTTGGCCAAAGGAATCAGCTGCAGGATCCTCTTCAGATGCGACTTTCGAAGGGACACTAATTGGAGTTTCCCACACCTGGTTCTGTGTTTAGCTGAAAGACTTGTGTTTAGGACCAGAGGCAGCCAGACTGAGAGGCAGGAAGTGTAGGAAGCCAATCTTGAATTTGCTGATTCTCCCATTCCTGCTGTTGGGAGTTGCTAGGTTCATTTTTAGTCATGACCCAGCTTCTGGGGCTCTGCAGGCAACCTTGGAGGGGCTGCTGCACAGGGTCAGCCTGAGACACAGGCTGGCTGGTACCAGGAGGGGAGATATGTTCCTATCAGCCTCCCTCCCTGCTCAGCCTGCTACAGCAGATCAGGGATGTTCCTGGCATGTCAGACACACAGTATCAGTCTCCTTCTACAGAGTAATCCCTGTGCTGGCTCCCTTTCAAGGTCAGGCCTTAGTGATAGCACATTCCAGCCCTCCTGTCTGCTCTAAACTGTAGGCTGGATAAACACAGGCAATGGCAAACTCTATGCCTGAGGATGACTTTCAGTAGCATCCAACCTCCCCAGCACAGGACATCCACCTCCATGACCCCAATGCTGTTCCTGAGCCCTGAACAGCCCTGTTGCCTGGCCCATCCACACCAGCTTCCCAGTGACTGGTTGATTCTGTGTGGTCCTGTAGATTTCCATCAAATTCCCCTTAACTGGAGATAGCCAGAGCTGGCTCCTGCTACCTGCCACTGGGAATCGTTAGTAGATAAGCCCAGCAATGAAGACTTGAAGGCCCAGCCAGTTACTTGGCTGAAAGGTTCAAAGCTCTGGTTTGTATCCATCAACCTACCTTGTGGCAGCTTTACAAGAATACTGGAAGAGGGAGTTTAGCAAGGCATTACAGCACTTTATTGACTACTTAATTCATGAACATTGCATGGGGACTACTCTGCCCCATGTCTTAGAAACCCTCTGGCTAGAATGCTAAAAGCAGGCCTCACATTCCTTGGTCCCTTCTCATGGGTTTAGAAGAAGGACTAATATGGGCATAGGGCCAGATGTCCACATTGCCAAGAAACCCACATGGGATCAAGTGTGCAAGGAGGGGCAGCATTTGCCAGGCTACCGCTAGAGCAAGGGAAGAGTCCAGGCAGAAGATGCAGGGCCCTTGAATGTAGCCCTTTCGTGGGGACTTGGCTCCTTTAGGCCTCAGAGCTCTGAAGGTAGACAGGGTTCTGGGCTAAAGCTAGCTCAAGCTGTAAGTCCACTGGCCTTGGGCTGTGAGATCCCAGCAAGTTACATGTGGCTTGTTGGAGTCAAGGTCCCTCATCAGTGATGTGATTAGCAAGGGTTAGTCCTACAATTGGCGAGGTTAGGGTGGCAGTGCTCATCTCCATGTGAAGAATGCAAGCAATAAACATCTAATGCTTTAGCACCCACACCCTGGTCTATAACCTCAGGAACACAACGGTTGCCATTTATCAGGAAGAAATCACATTAATTCCATCTCTGAGCCCTACACTCCCAGGCTAGTACTGGGAAGAGGTGGGATCTGTGTTCTGAATTCCAGATGTGGCCCAGAAAAGGACTATGGTTCCTAGTCCCTGGTGATCATTTGATACCTTCACGTGTACCACCTGGGCCTGCCATTACCTTGACCTACTTGACCACAGTGCACCCTAGTGCCTGCAGTGGGTCAACTTTCTACCCACACAGCCCAGGCCCTGGAATTTGTCGCCTTCCTGGAGCACTGCCATTAGGCAGGTGAGCACTCTTGGCGAATGCCTCTCTCTATACTCCACACTTCTAGGAGAGGAAGACAGTTGCAGCATCAGCCTCCCCTGGGGTGAGGGGGCCCAAAGCAGCTTCCTGCTTCTAGCATGCAGAAGGAAAAGGGCCGAGAGATCACAGAACAAACCCACATCTCCAGACACAATCTCGTTTCCCTTTTTCTCCTTTATTAATAATTACTGTTACTACAACATGGTTCACAACTTTGTCCATCCCATTTTCACTGCCTCCTCTCACTCCAATTTAGTCCTTTCTCTGTACTCCTTTAAAGGTTCTGCATCTCCTGGTCACCACACCAGGGCCAACTTTCTACCTCTGCCCATTGCCCAGCCCAGCAGCCAGAATTTGATTCTGAGTGATTCTGAGGCCTGCTGAGGTTTGAGAGCTACCACAGAGGATGGGTTTCCAGCCTGACAATGGGCTTAACCCCTGTTGGTTCCGATACTCCAAATTCCAATATCCACCCACTGAGCACTTTGGAATAAAGAGACTGATATGGGGGGTGGGTCTCCTCATCATATTTTTTCCCACATTTTAAGTAACTAATTAATTTACTTATGTGTGTGTGTGTGTGTGTGTGTGTTACATGCAACTTTTGGAAGGTGGTTCTTTCTTTTCACCAAATGGGTCTTGGATCGAACTCAGGTCATCAGGCTTGGCAGTAGGCACCTTTACCTGCTAAGCCATTTCACTGGCCCTGTCATCACACTCTTACGTTGCTGTTTCTGCCTGAGACACACTTCCTCTCCCCACCTGTTCCTCTTTTTTGACTAACTTGACCCTTAAGAAGCAGGGTTCTCTCACTTTCTCCAGAAGCCTTTATGGTATCCACATTTGAGTTTCTTCCTCTATGTTCATACGACTACCACCCTCTTTCTTACCCTCTTAAGAGTTCTCATCTTGTGGGTCAGTCAGTGTCTGCCTTCCTGTCTGTCTGCTTGACCCTGACGACTCTGTGAGGGTGAGAAATTGTCTCTGTGTCTCTTGGGTAAGCAGCTCCTTAAGCAGCATGTCTACTGGCTCTCATCAAGCTACCCTCGTCATCCTCCAGGGCACAGCTGAACTACCCTTCCCAGCATCCCTTGCGCTTAAGTGAGGCCATGTGACTTATTTCTGGCCAATAGGCTGGAGGAAATAATACAGCCACTTCAAGGTCTGCACCAGGGCACCTCCCAGGAATGCTGCCTAGAGACAAGTTGACTGCTCTTGTAAGCCACAGGCTTCCAATGGCAAAACCATTAAATGGGAAGATACTTGGAGAACAACTGCCTGCTAGTCAGAAGAACTCATTGTTGACTTTCGGTAAGATCCTAAGATTTGGGAGCTGGAGAGATGGCTCAGTGGTTAAGAGCATGTACTGCTCTTGCAGAGGACCTGGGTTTGGTTGCCAGCACCCATATGGCAGCTCTAGGGGATCCTACACCCTCTTCTGTCCTCCAGGGGCACCAGGCTCACATGTGATAAACATATATACATGCAGGCCAAGCACTCATATATACAAAAATAAAATAAATCAATCTTAAAAACAAAATCCTAAGATCTGAGGGGCAGGAGAGATGGCTCAGTGGTTCAGAGAGCTTACTGCTCTTCCAGAGGACCGGAGTTCAATTACCAGCATCCATGTCAGACAGCTCATAACTGCATACCACTCCAGCTCCAAGGGATCCAAGGTCCTCCTCTGGCCTCTGGGAGCACTGTACTTGCATTAACATACTCTCACACAGTCACATATATGTATGTATAATTTTTAAAAATTATAAAGTGGGTTTCCCAGCTTTTAATTCATCTGTTTTTCTTTTTCTTTTTTTTGGTCTTTTTGAGATGAGGTCTCTCTGTAGCCTCAGCTGGCCTGGAACTCCCTATGTAGACCAGGCTGAGCTTGAACTCACAGGATCCGCTTGCCTCTGCCTTCCAAGTGCTGGGACTAAAGGTATTTACCACCATGCCCAGCCCTAAAAAGTATTTTTTTAAAAAAGAGATCCTAATATGAAGAAACTAAAACTGATTGGAGATAAACATGAACTGGTTCTATCTTCCCTGTAACTATCTCTGACATCCTTACATATGCTGAGAATTCTAGTGAGTCTGTAGTTCTAGTTTACCTTCTCTTCTCCCTGGGCTCTGGGACCAGTGATCCCAAGGAGGCTTTGTATTCTCTTCTGCTTGGCAACAGGATGGTTTGGGCCAGGTGTACGCCTAGCATCCATTCTGCCTGGCAAAACCCCATTTGCCTCAAGCTGCAATTTGAGTCTTCCCGCCTGGTCACCACGAAAAGCTACGTGAGCAGCTGTGCAAGCATGACACAAAGTGCTAACAGTTAACTACATTTTGGGGCTCCCTATCTTTGGGTCTACTTGCATGTTCTGTATATTAACTGGGTCAGCATGGAACCATGAGATATAGGACAAGAGGGGCCCTACTAACACTCACCTCCTGTGCCCTGCTCGGTGCCTGGACATGTGAATCTCTTACATTTTGGAATCGGAGCTGAAAGGATGGAGCTGAAAAGGCTGGAGATGGGCAGGAGCACATGACTGTGACATTGGCAGGTTCCTCCACTAGATGGCACTCACAACATTATTCTTCCTCATTTGCTAAAAATTGGCACTTTCTTTGGGTTAAAGGGCACAATTAGATCTATGATTTAAACTTATGCTTGATGGTCGGATGCATGATCAACACATTTCCAAGACTTAGGAAGTTTTTCTTACTCTTGGGGGGATGGAAATACCCAGTGGGGAACGAGGGAGTGTCACAGGCTCCCGCCTTGCCTGTGGTGCCTGTTAGGACACCCCATCAATGAGTGTCCCCTCCCCCCACCCCCCATCCTGACACTGATTCCTGGGGCACTGACCCAAAGCTTCAGTGTTAGGCTTCTTTCTACTCTTTTTAGCTCTCTATGCCCAGGACCTATCACTCAGGCACCTTTGGAATTGTGGGGAAGCCCTCTGGGTCGCCTGGCTGCACAGACCACTTCTCCCTGACTCAACCTGTGGTTCATTCCCTTCAGTGCTGGGAGACACCAACATGGCTCTTCCAGCCACACTTCCTGCTCCTGCCCCAAAGTAACTAGCCTCAACCTAGTAAGTAAGCTGTTTGCCCTGCCTTGAGCTCAGGATGACAATGTTCCTTGATTCTTTATAGGCAGAGACTATGTCCCACTCCCCTCTAGGCCGTGGAGGCCAGCTCAAGACTGGGACGCACCAAAAGTTACTAAGATTTAAGTGAACAGGCTCCTTGAACTTCCTGTGATGGCTGCTGTGGCTTAAGGTGGGGTTACTCAACCCCCAACTTCGTTCCTTCCTTCCTTGCCCAAGCTTGCATCAAAATCGCAGTCCTCCTGCCTCAGCTGCTCAACAACTGGGATTACTGGTGCTTACCACCATGCTGGGCCTCAACCTTATTACTGTCTTTCTTACTTCCTTTTCCAGACACAACAAGGCCCACAACTGGAGACTCTGTTGGGCACTATGGGCACATAAAGCTCAGCCTCGGGCAGGCTGATCTGGGAAGTCCAGAGCCTCTACCTACCAGCTGATGGACCTCAGGCAAGTTCATCTAACCTCTCTGAGCCGTCACACTCCCGTGCGCTATGAAGGGAATGGAACATAGCAGTTGCACACAGCTAGTTCCTCCTGAGTCCCATGGGACCAGACTGGTAGGAAACTTTGAGAATGCAGAGCCCCTGGACAGACAGGAAATGAGTCAGCAGGCCCCCACCAGCACTGAGCTGAGTTCTTTCTGCAGGTGAATGCTCAGTGCTTTACTGAACGATCTCTCACTGCCTACCACCTCTTCCGCTTTCCCAGAGTGACCTGAGCAGCCACTTGCTTCCATCTGAAGCCTCAGGAGGTGCTGTGTGGCTAAGGAAGGAGAACAGATGGGTTGCTCTGAAAGCCACATGCAATGGGTACTCAGCCAGGCCATGGCTGCTGTGTTGGGAAAAATGGATACTTAAGCTTCCCTTCCCGAGACCAGGCCCTGAAAGATCTGGACTGGGCTCAGAGGGGACTGGGCTCAGAGGGGCCAGGCACTTGTGCTCCAGGTCAGCCTGTGTATGGCTAGGGCAGCCAGATGGCATGGATTCAGGTCTGCTGTGGTTTTAATGTCCCCCACCCTCCATGCTCATGCTGAAATTTAATGCCCATCGTGAGTCATTTTGAGGTGGCTCCCAAGAGGCGATCCAGGCCTGGAAGCCTCTGCCAATCCACTCATGGATTACTGGATTATCATCTGTCATAGAAGCCAGTTTGGCCCTGCTTTGTATCTGCTCCCCTTTTGCAAAGTGATGTCTTGCAATGCTCTAGGAGTCTGAAGATTCTCCACCTCTGAGAAAGCCCTCACTAGATGTGGCCCCGTCACTTTGGACCTTTTGGTCCCCAGAACCATGATCTGAGCATACCTTTCTTCTTTCTATTTTCACAAATTTTAGTTTATTTTAATCATTTTGTGTGTATGCATGTGTGTGTGTGTGTGTGTGTGTGTGTGTGTGTGCCTGCCATGGTGTGCATATGTGTGGAGGTCAGAGGCTAACACTCCAGGGTTGGTTTTCTCTTGCTAATTTATGAGATTCCAGGATTGAACTCAGGTTATCAGGCCTGCATACATGCACCTCTGCCTGCTAAGCCATCTCACCAGCCCACCTTTATTGTTTATAAAACCCCTAATCTGTAGAATTCAGTTGTAGCACAGAAAATGGAGTAAGGCTCTAGCTCCACTCCTAGCCTGTTATATGCCACTTTCTAATCCTGAGTTCGTTTTTGAAAAATGGGTATAAGCACATTACCTGCCTTAGAGAAGTGTTCTGAGTATTGTGATAGGCAGAAAATGGCTCATAAAAAAGTTCATGTCCTAATCCCCAGGGCCTTGTGAATATATTACCTTATGTGACAAAGGCTCACCCTTCCATAGTTGAAGAAATTCTTATAAATCCCTCTGACTGGGACTGGAGAGATGGCTCAGTGATTAAGAGCACTAACTGCTCTTGCAGAGGACTGGGATTCAGTTCCCAACATTCATATGGCAGCTAACAACCATCTCTAGCTCCAGTTCCAGAGGATCTGACACCCTCTTCTGGCCTCCATGGGCATTGCATGACATGGGTATACTTACATACACACAGGCAAAACACTTATAAAATAAAAATAAATTTTAAAAAACAGCTCTGGGGCTGGAGAGATGGCTCAGCTTTTAACACTGGCTGCTTTTGCAGAGGACCCAGGTTTGAATTCCAGTGGCTAACAATTGTCTATAACTCTAGTTCTTAAGGATCTGACACCCTCTTCTGACCTCTGTGGGCATTGCATGTGGATGCACTTACATATATTCAGGCAATACACTCATATACAAAATAAAAATAATAAATGAAATATCTGATCTAGATTATGAGCATTCATACTGCGACACCCTGACTTTTGGGGGACACATGCTCAGTGCCTTTTCGCAACTAGGCAATTGAGAAAAAGAAATTTTTTTTTTGAGTCAGAATCTCGCTATGTAACTCTGGCTGGCCTGGAACTCAGATCCTCCCGCCTCTGCCTGGCTAGTGCTGGAATCAAAGGCCTGTGCCATCACACCCATCTAGAACTCTGTCTATGCTTCCCAAAGTCCTCAGTATAGACAGGGCAAAGGTGGCCCTGCCCCAGCCTCAGGCTTACTCCTGCTCTTAGTGGCCCCAGCCTGGGCCAATCCACTCCTTGACGGGCAGTAATAGCTAGGTCATTTCTTCAAGGTGTATGGGGGTGTCCATGCCTCTTTGTGACTGTAAACTTACTGGCTCACAGATGCCCAGGGAAGATCTTGGATGCTCACTGCTTCTCAGAGAAAGTGTCTTACCTACTCCTCCGACACTCACCCTTCCCACCACACTGGTGGCCTCTTCCCTCAAGCATCTGTAACTGCCCCCAAAGACTTCTGCCTGCAGGCAGTTTGCTCCATGCAGAGGGCAGACCAGAAACACCAGAGTTAACTCCAAAGGGTGCATCTCCAAGGACCAGCTGGTGGGAGACACCGGAAAAGCCCCCAGCCGCCCATTTCTTGGGTAAGACACCTCTGAGGCCTACTCTGTACCAGCCCAGCTGTCCTCACTGGGATGGAGCTGGGTGTCACTAGCAACCCTGGCTGGCCTCCTTCTTTTGCCAGCTCCTTCCCTACTCCCTTCCCCATGCTTTGGGGCCGCCTGCCTCCAGAATAAATTGCCTAAATCCTCATCTCAGAATCTGTTTTTGGTGGAGGCCAAGAGAAATAAAACCCTGGCAAAGGCAGCCCTGCTATAACAGACAGCTCACCTGCTGGATACCCAGTTACAACTGCTTTATAAAACCTGGAACTGTAAAAAGCTGTTTTGCAACTGCTAACAGGATAACGGTTCCATGGGGGATTATTTCTCTCCTTCCATCGTATTGCAATTCTGATTCAGGATTCATGAAAAGTCTTATTTTGGCTTTCTGAGCCTTTATACCGTACTGTGAACCGATTTCATTCTATGTGTTTGCATCTCTACTGATGATTGGTTTATTTGCTTGGGTTTATTATGAATGTAAAAATCTACATTTTCTCTTACACAAGAGCTAAATATTCAGATAACATATTGGATTTTCTAATCCCGTCTTCCCAATTTTTCTAGATTTGGCCCACATTTCTGGCTTTGCTTGGAGACAATGCCAGTACTCCTGTAAGAAAAAGCATTGTAGGGGCAGAAGCACAGTGATACCCCGCCCTGGGGCCACTGGACCCCTTCAGCACACATCCACATGATGCCTGGGCCTACCTGGGCTGATCTCAAAGAGGTGTTTTCCTGGGTCCTCCGGGTCAGGAAGTAGTTCTGTCACCTGGGTCCCTTGTAGAGAAATAAATCCCTAAAATGGAGACAAACACAAACAAGAAACATGAGATGACTGGGAAAGAGCTCCTTGCAGCAGGAGGGTGGTGCTGGGACAGGGCTCAGCCCTTCAGGCCCTGGCAGGGCAGGCTGAGTGCCAAAGAGAAGTGTGTGCCTCCTTTCCAAGTATGGGACCAGGTACAGAGGAGGCCCCTATACTACCTACACACTTGGTTGGAAGCCTGGGAGGGCTCTTCCCTCAGGCAGGGCAAGAACTGCCCAGTGTAAGCAAGGAAAAATAAGTCTGGGGCTGGGAGATTGGCTCCTGCCACCCCTTACCTCCCCATTCCTGGGTCCACTGTGGTCTTTCTGGGCCAGTAGGATTCTGGGTATGGAGCTTGAGGGGGAAGAAGGCTATTGTGTCAAAGCCTCTGAGGTGACACAGACCTCAGACATGTGTGAGTCTAGTCTGCCATGGCCTGGCTGGGGAGATTTCATTTGTTTCTCTTCTTGGTTTTATCCATGTATTCAGTTAATTATGACTGTTACTATTGCAGTGCTGGGGACTGAACCCAGGGCTTCTTGTATTCTAGGCATGCCACTTAGCTATACCTCCAGCCTGAGGTTTGATTTCCTTTTATAAAAAATTGTATTTTATGTGTATGAGTGTTTTCCCTACGTGTACGTGTACCACATGCAGTGCCTGCACAGGCTAGAAGAGGATGTTGGATCCCCTGAAAGTGGAGTTAACTGCCATGTGTATGCTGGGAACCAAACCAGGGTCTTATACAAGAGCAGCTAGTGCTCTTAACCACTGAGTCATTTTTCAAGCTCCAGGTTTTACCTACTTGATGGTGTTACCACCATGTACAAAGTCACTGCCTGCATGGTGTCATGGGCCTGGTTAGGTGAGCACAGTCATACTCTAGAGTCCACAATTCTGGTGCCAAGACCCCTGGGATAATGTCCCTGAAGCTCAGTCTCTATGTCTGTACAACGGGACAATGACTCTCACTTCTCACTAGCGTTCCACAGGCCAGATTTCTGCTTGGTAAGTCCTACCAAGGAGATGAGGTATATCCCCACCCCGACACTACTCCCAGGCCAGGCAGGGTCCCCTCTGCTCTTCTGTGTGTCAGCGACTTCGATCTCTGCAGAGGACTTTCTTCATTACATGCGAGCTGTTTTGCTTAGCTTAGACTGTGTGGCTTGACTATACATACTTTGGTCCTCCCCATGGGAAACCATTTCAAACTCCATCCCTGCAGTCAGATTTATGGATTCAAATTCTGACTCAGCTTCAGGTAAATCGCTTCACTGCTGTGCCCCGCTTTCTTAGTCTGTGCAATAGGGGTGACACTAGTCTTTCGTGAGGCTGTTGAATATAAATGAATTAGTACCTGGGAAATCCTCAGAGCAGGGCCTGGAACACAGTGAGAACTTTGTGTTTGCTAACTAAATCTGCTATCATATCTAGGATTCACAACAGGAAGAGGAAGAGATCCCTGAGTCTGTTCTTGTCCAGGTGAGGGACACAGTCATCTACTTTGTCACCTTTGGTCCCTACTCCTGGACCTACTAGCAGATGCTCTTCTTCTGGGCCAGAGCTATTTTATTTCCATAGCTCATACCAACTACAAAAATGACTATTATTCCCACTGCACAGATAAGGAAACTGGGGCCAGAAAGGTGAAGCATTTACCTTAGCCGAATCAGGACAAATCCTGGCCATAGCAGGGTGATGGGCACCTCCATCACATCTGCTGGGCTCTGGGCTGCAGGGACACATGGAAATGCCTTTGCTTGTTTAAGCAATATCAAGGCACAGTGGCATCTCTACCCACAGATGCTTGCTCTAGGGAAATTACAGCAATAAGCTCGAGAGTCAGCTGCTAATTGTTCTAACTGAATTACTGGTTAGTTCTTGCTAGGAAACCTGAAGCTACTGGGAACAAATTAGGACAGCAGCCTCAGGATGCAGAAGGTATTCATTAGAGGGCGTGGGCCAGATCCATCACTGCATCTAGGCACTCGCTGTTTTGGTAACCATCTCTGTGGGATGCAGTACTTTGCTGTGTGTTTCCCCTTTGCTTCAGTAAGTGTTATCCGTAAAATGGGAGCAACAATATCTGCACTGACATTACTTTCTACTTTGGCTATGTTCCTGGCTCCTAGCCTAGATGATCGGATTTAATCTAGAAGCCCTGGGGTGGGGGGCGTTGGGTGCGGGGTTGGGGGGCGGTACACTACTGCCGTCTTCCTGGAGGTGGGAGAGGCTCCTGTGCTTTGTTGCTAATAAAGGCTGGGGTGTGGATTCTCTCCTTCCCCATTCTTCTTCCCGCCCGCTTTCCCACCTTTGTGACAGCAGCTGCCAGCTGATTTTGCTTCTAAGAAGCCGCCACGGGAGAGCCAGATTGAGACTTTGGGGTCCACTGTTCACTCTGCACTCTAGTGAATCCTAGTGTGGCCCCATCACTGCAAGTGGCCTTGGCACCAGGCTGTGGCTGTACCCCATAATGCCCCCCCTAGCCTTCTCAGAACTTGAGTGAGGCCTTAATCTCAGGACATTGGGTGGGTTAGAGTATGGTGGTCCCCAGAAGTCTGCTCTCCCTGATAAGTAGTGTGATGCTTGCTGACACTGTAGTGAAAATACTTGTAAGGAATCTGAGAAGCATCCAGTGAAGCAGCCTTGAACTTGCCTTTCAAGTTACCCCAGGGCTTGTTGAAATACAGAGATCCAGGCTGGTGTGGTTTAATGAGGAAGAAAACAAAGCGCCCTGGTTTCTAGTGTTTGCTAACCTCTGTGATAGACAGTCCCCCCTCCCCTCTACAGCTAATTTCATGATGTCACTGAAAGTGGAGTTGGGAAGAGATACACCACAGGGCGCAGAAAATGAAGTTAGGAAAGGGATCCAGATGCGCTCCGAGTTCTTACTGTTATTTTGACTATAATTTATTTAACTATGGGTTTGTATCATTTAGTTGCTAATCACGGAAGTGTCTGTTGAGATGAGCACTACATCCCACCCTGGAGTTTCTGATTCCGTAGTTCTGGAAAAAGTAGCCGAATTTGGATTTCTCATTAGTTTTCAATGTTGGTCCCAGGGAGAGTTTCTGAGAACCACTGGTCTAGTCAAAGGTTGGTGTCTTTTCTCTAGGTTAAAGCCTTACCTAAGTTCTCTCCCCTGTAAAATGGGAATAATGATAACATCTACTCCATGAGGCTGTGCTGAGGATGAGGATATAGACATTTGTTATCTGCCCCAGTGACTTGGAGTGTGGAGCCTTGGCAGAAATTCTGTGCTTTGGACACATGTGTCACAAATAGCGAGTCTCCACTTCTTCTCACACAGTACTCCAACTATAGAGGCCCTGGGATTTCCCTGGGGGGCCCCCAAATGAGCATTAGTAGGGCCCAGTTGACTTTCCTATAATAGTGCCAGGTCAGGATTTGTCTGGCTGGGCTATGAGATGGGACCAAGCCCTTGGATTGTACTGCGACTACATACTTTGCAGATGGCCTCTGGGCTAGCCATGAGTGTGCACAAGCTCCAAGCATACCAGGAGTTCCTGCAGAGGCTGGGCATTTCCCCCTTCCCCTGGGTGCAGACTCATGTGTTTCACTGTTGGAGGTTTGCTCAGCCTGTGTGTCTGAGCTCACCCCTAGAAGCTCAGCTGCCTTCACTCATCTCTAGCTCTACGCAGCTGCAGTCTAACTGATATAAGTGACTAATGAGCAAAGGACACACTTGCTATGTCTGTCTCCAGAAGGACTCTCTCTACTCCCAGGCCTGCTGCTGTCCTCACCACAGCACTCTCCCTGACTTCTGGGAATAGGCTCACCTGGGGGAGTACCCAGAGCACTTGGCCGAAAATTCTAGAAACTACACACAGAGAACAAAGCTCTGGGAAATGGGTAGGCAAGCCCAGTGAGGGGTTTTGGAGAGAGTATCTCATACATAACAGCAAATTAAAAGGCTGACTCAAAATTCATCACTTATATGGCATATTAAATGCAAACTCCAGAAGTCTGACATGGCTTAGTTGACTAGTCACAGCTTGGAGGCTTCTCTGAGGTGACAGTCAAAATTTTGGTTGAAGCTACAGAAACCTGAATACCAGAGATATGTTTCCAAGTTGGCTTCCTCAATGGGGCTACAAAACAGACCCAAGCTGTTGATGTACAAAACACAGTGTGTGAGTGACAAATACAGCGGGTGGAGTGAAGGTGATGTAGCAAGTGTGTCCTTTAAAGATTTGACATTGTAGAACAAAAGATCAGTGTACTTGGTACTAGAGAGATGGTTTAGTGGTTAAAAGCACTGGCTGCTCTTGCAGAGGTCCAGGGTTTGGTTTTCAGCACCCACATGGCAGCTAACAACCATCCATAACTACAGTTCCATGGACTCTCATGTCCTCTTCTGGCCTCCACGAGCATTGCACAAACATGGTGCACTTAGATACATGCAGGCAAGACAATCATACACATAAAATGTTAAAAAAGAAAAGATTAGTGAAATTGAAAACATAGCAATAGAAAGTATCCAGACAAGAACCTAGAGGAAAGATAATTTTTAAAGATGGGCAGAGGGCCTGGAGATGGAGTGCAGTTGATACAGTGCTTGTCTAGCATGCAGGAGACCCTGGTTTTGAGCCTCAGCACCACATAAAACTGGATGTGGTGGTACTTGTCTGTATTCCCAATACCTTGTGAGGTGGAGGCAGGAGTTTTAGAAGTTCAAGGTCATCCTTGACTAAGTAGTTTGAGGACAGCCTGTGCTACATGAGAGCCTGCTTCAAAAAAAAAATAAAGAGCTGGCATGATGGTACATGCCATTAGTCCCAGCACTTTGGAGGCAGAAGTAGGCAGGTCTCTATGAGACTGAGGCCGATCTGATCTATATAGTGAGTTCCAGGCCAGCTGGGGCTACAGGAAGAATCTGTCTCAAGAAGACCAAAATACATAAATAAATAAATAATAAATAAATAAATAAATAAATAAATAAAGCAGAGCATTAGTAAGATGTAGAACAATTTCAAGAATCAAATATGTATGTAATTAATTTCTTACAGGGGGGAGTGAACTGAAAAATACTTAAAGAAATGGCTAAAAACATTTTCAAATTCATGAATACTTTAACTCATAAGATAGTCTCTAAGCATGAGAAACATAAAAAACAATGTACATGAAGCCAGGTGTGGTGGCGCACGCCTTTGATCCCAGCACTCAGGAGGCAAAGGCAGGAGGCTCTCTGTGAGTGAGTTCAAGGCCAGCCTGGTCTACATAGTGTCAGCTGGGGCTACAGGGAGACCCTGTCTCAAAAAGACCAAAAAAAAGAAGATGAAGAAGAAGAGGAATTTGCCACAAGAAAGAAAACACGGAGGAGGAGGAGGAGGAGGAGGAGGTGAAGGAGAAGGAGGAGGAGTGGTGCAGGAAGTCATATGAGAATCAAAAGGCCTAAGCCAAGCCCCCAAACAAGCCAATTATGTAAAGTAATTCTTACCAGGAGCCAGCAAAAAGCAACTCAGTATGCACAGAGAAAAGATAAGGGTGACAGCAGGATTCTTGCCAGAAACTGCAAGTGAGAAGTCAGTCAAGCAACATGTTCAAGATATTAGGCTTATTTCTTTTTTCTTTCTTTTTTCTTTCTTCTTTCTTTCTTTCTTTCTTTCTTTCTTTCTTTCTTTCTTTCTTTCTTTCTTTTTTTAATCTTTTTGAGACAGGGTCTTCCTGTAACCCCAGCTGGCCTGAAACTTACTATGTAGACCAGGCTGACCTTGAAGTATTTCTGTAGAAATCCTCCTGCCTCTGCCTCCCAAGTGCTGGAATCAAAGGCGTGTGCCACCACACCCGGCACAAAACCTTAGGAAAATAGAAATGCACATATACCACCCCTCCATACACATCCAAAGTAAAGCAACAACAACACAAAAAAAACCCCAACCTCTTATTCTGAATTTAGTGGAAATATCCTTCCAAAGGGAAGGATAAATAAAAACCTTTCAAATATACAAAAACTGCAAGAACTCATCACTAGCATACTTATACTAAAGGAATTCTTGGAGGCGATCAGATGGCAGGAGGATGGTACTCGATGAAAAAGGGAGAAGAGCGTCCCTCTGTACTCTTATTCAATATGGTGTTTCATGTCTTAGCTGGAGCAGTCAGACAAAAGAAAGAGACAGAAGGGATACAAATAGGAATGGAAGAAGTCAAAGCGTTCCTATTTGCAGATGACGTAATTTTGTACTTGAAAGGGCCTCTGGGCTGCATCAGAAAACTTTCATTCTTTTTACATTTATCTATTTATTTTGTGTGTGTTTTGTGTGTGTAAGTGTGTGCATGTACATGCAAGTGTGGTGGTCAGAGGATAAATTGTAGGAGTCAGTTCTCTCCTTCCAGAAAGCATATAGATTTGACAAACACTTTCAGTAAAGTTACAGGATACAAAATCAACATACAAAAATCAATAGCCTTTCTACATACCAATAATAAACTTGCTGAGAAAGAAATCAGGAAAAATATCCCATTCACGATAGTTTAAAAAAAATGTAAATACCTAAGAATAAATCTAATCAAGAGATGAAAGACCTCTACAGTGAAAACTTTAAGATACTGAAAAAGCAGCTTGGGAAAAGAGCTTGTTTGGTGAAATACTTGCTATGCAAGCACAAGTACACTGAGCTCAATTCCCCAGAACCCATATTAAAAAATCCAGCATGGCCATGCAATCTGTAATCTCTGTGCTGGGAAGAGACAGGATGATCACTGGAGCTTGTTGACTAGCCAGTCTATCTGAGTCCACAAGCTCCAGGTTCAGTGGACAATCCTGTGCTAAAAAACAAGATGGGAACAATTGAGGCAGACATCTGATGTCAACCTCTGGCCTCTGTGCATACATGCCCAAACAGGAACATGTAGACACACATTCATACAATATTGAAAAAATAAATGGAAGACACTAGATGATGGAAAGAATTACCGTGCTTCTGGATTAGCATATTAATATTGTGAAAATTGCTATCTTACCCAAAATAATCTTCAGACTTATAATCCCTATCAAAATTTCACTGACATTCTTCATAGAACCAGAAAAAAAAATCCTAAAATTCATATGGAAGCACAAAAGACTGAATAGCCAAAGCAACCCTAAGCAGAAAGAGCAATTCTGGAGGAATTACAACCCCTGATCTCAAGTTATACTACAGAGCCATAGTGACAAAGACAGTATAGTAATAGCACAAAAACAGATATGAAGACTAATAGAACATTGAAAGATATATCATGTTTAATCAACAAAGCTAGAGTAGCTAAAAATAGCAGACAAAGGAGGGATTTCAGTCAAAGGAATATATGTTATCAATGGTGAAAAGATAATCCACAATAGATAAAAGTGCCAATTCATTAGTAGAATGTGACAACCCTGAAAGTTTAGGTACCTAACACTAGACCTCTAAAATACATAAAGCACAACAGATAATGGTAGGAAAACATTTTAATATCTTGGTCAAGCTCGTGCCACCATGAGTATGTGTTGCTAGGGTAGGAAGATCTTCAGTTTGAAACCAATCTAGGCAATATAGCAAGAACTTGTTTTTTGACAAGTTATATCTGTAGCCAGGCATGGTGGCATACACCTTTAATCCTTGTACTTATGAGGCAGAGGCAGGTAGATCTCTGTGAGTTCAAGGCTAGCCTGGTTTATATAGCAAGTTCTAGGCTAACTACATATTGAGACCCTGTCTCCAAAATATATCTATAGCTGTCTATATTTACATTATCTATATCTATATCATCTATATCCACCTAATCTTTATCTGTAGGAATAACTTTTACAATATGGACATAATCTGGACTTTTGCCTAACCTTTCAACTAAAAAGTTTCTGTTTATGATGTAAACAAACTCACTGAACCATGTGCTCCTGTGACCTGAGCAAACTGGCCCACCACCCAAGATTGTGAATGAAGGTGGGTGTGCATGATTAACATATCAAAGTGCTGAAAGCAGTGTGCTTCTCTCATCAAAAGCAATGAAAAAAAAAAAAAAGTGTCCCGAATGGAATTTGTGCCCTGTGAAAAGGGCTTGAAGGAACTCCCTTCCCTTTTCTACCACAGGAAGATACAGTGCTACATATGAAGCAGAGAAAGAGACCATGTCAGACCTGGAGTCTGCTGCTGCTAATCTTCAACTTAACAATGTTCAGAACTGTAAGCAATAAACTTGTGTTTTCTATAGATTACCCATGCTATAGTTATTTTTGTGAGTGGCCTATGGCCCAAATGGATTGAGGTTAACATACGATAAAATTCTCAGTTTGAAAGGACTGCTGATGTATTGAAGTGGAGAAAGTATGTCAAAGTTAGTGTTCACATGCACATTTGGTGAGAGATGCATCATTTTATGAAACCTTTCTGAAAGCAAGTTTGCAATATTGGAGTGAAAGACCCTCTAATTTAACTTTGAGTTTTAAGTGTTTATTCTAGTAGAATAAAATGGAAAAGAATTTGATTGCCTACCAATAATCAATAATTAATGGTGCAAACATACTAGAATGAAGCAAATACAGAACATTTTCTAAGCTGAGGTGGTAAGTAAAAAAAATGAGTGGTCAAAATAATTTTACTACAATCTTTTACAAAAAATATTTGTCTTATTTATTTATTATTTATTTATTATTTATTTATTTTTGTCTTTTTGAGTCAGGGTCTCCCTGTAGCCCCAGCTGTCCTGGAACTCATTATGTAGACCAGGCTGGCCTTGAACTCCCAGAGATCCGCCTGCCTCTGCCTCCCAAGTGCTGGGACTTACAGGCATGCTCCACCGTGCCCAGCTTGTCATTTTTATTTTATGTGTATCAGTGTTTTACCTGCATGTATGTAAGCGTACCACATGCATACAATGCCCACAGAGGCCAGAAGAGGGTTTTGGATCCCTAGAACTGGAGTTTCAGGTGGTTGTTAGCCACCATGTGGGTGCTGGGACTTGAACCTGGGTCCTCTGGAAGAACAGCAGGTGTTCTTAATCACTGAGCCATCTCTCCAGCCCCATAAGTACAATCTTATTCCAATTTCAAAATCTATCTATCTGTGTGTGCGTGTGTGTGTCTGTGTCTCTGTGTGTGTGTGTGTGCACGCGTGTCTCTGTGTATATGAGTGTGTGCGTGTGTGTGTGCATGTGTGCGTGTGCATGTGTGGTGTGTGTGCACGCGTGTCTCTGTGTATATGAGTGTGTGCGTGTGTGTGTGCGTGTGTGCGTGTGCATGCGTGTGTGTCTGTGTCTCTGTGTATATGAGTGTGTGCGTGTGCATGTGTGTGTCTGTGTCTCTGTGTATGTGAGTGTGTGTGTGCGTGTGTGTGTGTGTGTCTGTGTGTCTGTGTCTGTGTCTCTGTGTATGTGTGTGTGTGTGTGTGTGTGTGTGTGTGTGTGTTGCCTATGCCATGGTGCACTTGTGGTGTCAGAGGGCAAATTTTGGATGTCAGTTCTCTCCTTCCACCTTGATGAGGAAGGGTCTTTCCTGTTGTTTCTGCTACTGCAACTGTGTATTCCTGGCTAGCTGGTCCCCAAGCTTCTGGGGACTTCCAGCTTTGTATGTGGATCCTGGGGAGAGATCAAACTCAGGTCATCAGGCTTGCACAGTCAGCGCTTTTACCCACTGAGCTATCTACCTGGCCTCTTATTCCAACTTCAGATATTGCTCTCCCTCAAGAAGTCACAAGTTATGTGTAAACACAGTCATCCCTCTGTATCTTAGAATCTGTTCCAGGACCCCCTGAGTACAAATATGTGAGTCCCTTTTATGAATGGTGCATATAATATTTGCATATAACATTTGCATGTCTTCCCATATACATTAAACTGTCTCTCAATAACTTATAATGCCCAACATAATGTAAAGAGATGTCATATAATATTGTTTAGGGAATATAAACAAGAAAAAAGTCTCTAAGTATTCAGTACAGACATAATTGTTGTCTCGAATGTTTTTGATCTGTAGTTGGGTAAATCCGTGTGTGCAGAGCCCTCTGATGTGGAGGGCCAACCTATATTCAGGAAGACCCAGAATTCTTACACTGTGGGAGGGAGAGTGATTTTCATGCTCTACGCTGTCATGTTTGCATCCAGATAAGAACATTAAAATAATGTTAAAGTTCAAAATAAGGCGGTTAGATAATTTGTGAAGTGTTTCTCAGGCCTGAGTAATGGACTGTTGGCATCTGTCTCCCATCACTCCCTCCCTGCATACTCCCTCTTCAGATGTTAAGGGCCAGGCCAGCCTGCTCAGCCTTCTGCTGCCCAGAATGCCTATCCATCATTTCTAAACAAAGGAGAGTGATGCCGTCTGCAAACATTTAGGGTGGCCGGCCTCTCAGTTCTCCTCAGACTAAAATCAAGTGGTAGTTCTCTTCCATGTTCGTTGACCAGCGTCTACACAGCAGCATCTGCCTGCAGGGCGTCTGTCCACATGAGAAGCTGCACACATAGGAGGCTGCCCACGTGGGAAGCTGCCATGCCTGTTTACAAAGAATAACCTGTCTTGGGAAAAACTCCCAGGGTACTGCACAGTCCAGAAGTCTCAATCTTATTCTGGCAAAGGTATGAGATTAACAACAGCAACAACCACAAAGAACTGCACTCTGGTCTCTAATCAGTTGTCTTATACCTGGAACTTACTCAAATCATGTGAGATAAGCAAACACTGGCTCTGAAATCCGAGATGGGATGCACGGGAAACCTTGGAGTTTATCCTCAGAGAGATCAGGTCTCAATCCAGGCCTACTGCTTATTGATAGCAAGCATTGGGACAAGATTGCCTTGCCCAGCCTCAGTTTCCCTCTGTGGAATGTTGCAGTGGCATCTTTCTCCAGAAGCCTTTGAAAATTCAATGGGATGGGGATGCGGAGAGGGCCTGGGTTGGAGCTGGACTGCACAGGTCCCCAGGGCCTCTCAAGAAAAGCAAGTTCTGTATGAACTTAAGAACTGGAGCTAAGAGGGCCACACTGGGCCCTCACAGTTGATACCTGTGTGATCCAGAGAGCCTCAGCCTTCTCCTCAGTAGTATGAGGGTGTTTTGAGGATTTCACGAGCTAATGCTTTAACTGTTCCAGGTTCAGTGCCTGGAGAGAATAAGTATTGCTGTGTTTAGTGCGCTACATGGCCAAGTTTCCTTATGATCATGTTGCTGATGAGGAATATATGTACACACATGAACATTTAAGAACTATTATGGGGGGGGGCTAGAAAGGTGGCTCAGTAGTTAAGAGCACTGGTTGCTCTTGCAGAGGACCCAGGCTTGAATCCCAGCACCCATATGGCAGCTAACAATCATTTGTAATTCCTGCTTGAGGGGATCCGATGCCCTCTTCTGGCCTCTGTGGGCACTGCATACATGTAGTATATTTACATACATGTAGGCAAAACATTCATGCACATAAAATAAAAATAAATTTAAAAATTTTAAGAACTATTATAGGGTTTGTAATATTGTAACATTGTTACTTACAGGGATGTAGGCAAGTTGTTTCACAGGCTGAAAACTGGTTTTCTGACCTTTAAACATGAAGATGTTTCTAGGAGTCCTGTCCTCTCCCCATTCCCATATTTCATGTGCCATAAGCAAGGTAGGATATAGATTTGGAAATCTGGGATGAGAAGAGGTAGGGTCCTCCATCAGAGCCTGTGATGGGGAAAACTGCAGCTTCCCAACTGCCCTGAGTCTTGGGGTTTGCCTTAATACTAGTTCAAGTTTTTGCAATCTGAATTCAGCTCCTTCCAGCCCCAGAAAAGGTAGCTTTCTAAGAAGGCTTCATATTTCACCTTGACTGTCTGAAGCAACAATTTCTGAAATCCTTCTTATGGAGCCACATGATAAGGGCCCCAGAGCAGAGTCTGCAGATAAGTTTTAAACAGCAATCGTTCAGCTTCCTTATCTGGTGTAATTCTGATGGGGCTTCAGATCCATCTTCAAAAATTTTAGTCATCTGACACCTAGCCAGGAACCAGACCTCTCTGAACTTGACATAAATAATAAAAATCAGAAGGGAGCTCATTGCCAAGCAGGGAAGCAGCCTCTCCTGCTCCTTATCACCCAGGCCTGTGGTCATGAGCCATCAGCCTCTACAATGCAGACACTGATCAGAGACAGAGGCAGGCGCAGTGGAGATTAGAGACAAATGAGCTCTTGGGCAAGGCACTTACTTCCCTGAGTAGACTCTGTTCGCTTGTCTTTCTTTACTGAGACTGTTTTAATGGTTCAGGTTCCAGTGTGGATTCAGGGTGTGGTCCTCGTCTGTACCCTGGAAAATGGCCCAGGGAACACTCTGTTTCATGCTGTGTTTTGGGGTTCCTTCTGTTTTCCCTGGAAAATCCTAGACTTAGGAGGCTTGCCTTAGGAGTAGGATACTGAGAACATGATGTTCTGCACACACCAGGATTTGGGACCAGAGTACTAGTTCCCTGGTTGGTCACATACCGAGCCATCTGGCCCTGTTCTAGGCTCATGAGAACCATGGATAAGCCTAAGCTTGGGGCACTGGTAAAGCCCTCAAGCACCCTCAGGTCTCAGAGCTGATAGTCGTTCACTTCCAAAATTCCTGTACGTGCCCTTTCCAAGGTGGGTAGATCTCAGTTGTTGTGCAGTTAGCTGAGTGCAAGCCAGAACCCCAGGGTCAACTCCAACCCCTCTTGAAGATGGGGGCATTCTGCTGGCTGTGGTTGAGGTTTCTCCAATGGTCCCATCAGGCACTCTGATTTCTGCCCCTCCTTTCCTCTGCCTGTCACTAATGTGGGCCTTCTAATGCTCATGGCTATATTCATGAGCTAGAATGCCATGAGTGTTGGGAAGTCTCTGCATAGAGCCAGTGCTCATGAGTTCTAGTGTCTTGACTTGGTGGCAGCCTGGGTTAGGGTGCTGAGTGATGTCCCAGGGTGTTAAGTCACTAGTGGAACAGAATGCTAAATCAGGGTTTCCTAAACCCTTTAGTGCTTATCCTGCCCCAGGAGAGGGGAGGAGAGGTAAAAGAGCATGCTGTTTCCTAACAGACTCAGAGAAGGTTCTAGTGCTACCAAGTCTCCTGCTGTTTCTGGGTGTTCTGGGGGTGGAGACACTGATGAGGCTCTGCTGGTGGTACTGGGAGGTAGTAGCAGCATCACTAACAGCCCTGGGCCTTGAAAATCTGCCTACAACTGTGGCTTCTCTCCTCCTCCTTCCCCGCTGGGTCAACCTGGGAGGCTACAAAGGCACTGAAGGCAGCTGACTCAGCTCCACTGAGATGTAAACAAACTCTCCTGTGTTTAGCAGGAGGATTTCAGAGGACATTCAGTGTTGTTTAATTTAACTAATGAGACACTATTTTGAGAAAATAAATATTAACGTCTTGAACTACTCATCAGGCCACACACAAATATAAATATACACACACCTACATACACACCACACACATACGCATATACACACACTCCCACACATTCACACACATACACACATACAACCACACACATACAGACACACACACCACACACATTCAAACACATAAACACATACAATCATACATACCACCCATGCATATATGCACATGTGCACACCACATGCATATACACACAGCACACAATTACATATAATCACATACAATCACATACATACCTCATGCATATACACACATACACACCACACACATAGACATATATATACAGTGCACACACATGCACATACCACATACAGACACATAACACCACATATACACACATACCATATACATACACACAGACTTGCACATATACACCACACCCAGAGACACACATCCACACAGAATTTTAAATGGTACCACTATTAAACATTATATTTTCATGATAGTAAAGCTGCTTAATAATAAACTAATCCTATTTTACTCTTTTATTTTCTGTTACATGTCTATTAAATTCCAAAAATAAAAAATTAATGTTTTAAACTTTGTGCTTTTAAATGAAGTAGCTTGATGAAATCTCAGCCTGTCCTGCTGCATCCCATAAAGCATGTGAACATCTCCTGTCTAGCATATCCATCCTGTATACTCTCCCCTCCTGCTAGCTACTCAATAGCCATCTTGGTTATTAGGTTAACTGGTGTGTGTGTGTGTGTGTGTGTGTGTGTGTGTGTGTGTGTGTATACATGAAAACACCTGGTACATATGGGATTTAGACTGTAATTTCAGGCACTCACTGGGGGTCCTAGAATGTATCCCCTGTGGATAAAGGGGATCTTTATGATAATTTCCTTACTCCTTTGATTGGCTATTGGGGAGTAAAAAACAATAGGAGTCTGGCCCAACTATTTGTGATATACTACTGGGGATAGGCATCAAGAGGCCAATGTCTGGATCTGATGGTCTGCAGGAAGGGGCAGAGGGTGTGGGTTCTGGGCTTCATCTTCAATGGTCTGGAGTTCCCCCAACTGCCTGACTACTTCAACTGGAGCATTAGAAAACTAGCCCAACAAGTGCTGACATAATCCCAAGGGGTGTCAGGCCCACCACTCCTGTCCTTGGCCAAATGGCTGGTTATGAAGGGTCCAGCCTGGGCAGGGTGACGTCCTAGGCATGTGAAAGTGCTTCACTCCCTTCTTGGCTCACTGAGTTAGGAAGAAGGCCTCTGTCTCCTGTCTCATCTGATGTTCTAAGTGGAGATGTCTGCAGCCTGCCTGTTGGGTTTGGAACTGCCTCTGCTGTTCTGGAAGAAGCAGCATTGGGAGCCTGTGGTGGTAACATCTGGCCCTTGTTCCCCAGCATGGAGTACCCATGGAGACACATGGCCTCCCCATCATCCAGATCTATAGCACTAGACTGCAGGCCTGCTCTTCCATTCCTTTGTCTCCACCACATTTTCTGACTTGCAAAGGGTTTCTAGCTGTCTCCTTCCATGTTACTATGTTCCCCACACAAGGTTCATGTGTTGAACACTTGGTCTCCAGTCAATGGAACTATTTTGAGACACTTCAGGAGATGGGGCCTAGCTGGAACCAGCAGGACACTGGGGGTGTGCTTGGAAGGTTATTCTTAGATCCATTCCTACTCCTCTCTGTTCCCTGCCTGATAACAGATGAGTAGCACCTGCCAAATGGTCCTGTGTCATGATGTTCTGCTTCACCATGAGACTAGAACCAGTGGAGCCAAAGACTTGAGATGGGAATCTCTGAAATCGTGAGTCCAAATAAGTCCTATCTCCCTTAAGCTATTTATATCTGGTATTTGCCACAGTGATGCAAAAGTAACCAATTTGCCCTACAATGAACAGACTGTCTTGAGGACCAATCTTTGGCAGGAACTGTTATGATTCTACAATGTTTCTGGAAGGCCCTGTATCTACTGAGATGTTGACACCCTGGGGTATATGGTACCACCTGGAGGGAGGCCACTGTGCCCTAAGCAAAGGACAGGTTAGTCTGAGACACAAGGTATAGACACTGACCTGCCCAGCTGTGCCAGTGTGGTCTGCTGAGCTGACTACAGCCGAGAGCACCCACTGCATTTTGTAAGGCGGCCACACCTCTCCCCCATGTTTTGCAAAGACAGCAGTCCATTCAGAAAATGAACCCATCACCCTTGGCAGCCCAGACAAGGCAGCAGCTTGATGGCAGCCATCCCAAGTCACCTCCATTATGCTGATAAACTGTAGCTCAGTATTCTACAAATGCATTAAGGAGCAAGAACCGGCAAACTGTAATGCAAAGTAAGTTATGCTCAGCTGAACAACCAGTAAGATATGTTTCCTGTGCTGCTTCAATGCCATTCAATTCATTTTTCTGCCCAGTAATTGACAAAACTCATAATTTACTAGGCAGTCTTTCAGCTATTACCATAAATTAACTGGGTTCAATTGAAAGCCAAAGGATTGATCTATTGTAAATGGGAGGCATTCAAAGATTGTAAACCGATACCTGTGTTGACTTAAATGAGCTGACTGAGAGGAACTCATTATACTGTTTTTATGAATGACCAGGGACACTGGAGGAAACATAGAAGTTGGGGGTTTTGTTTTATTTGAGATGGTCTCACTAGGTAGCCCAGGCTGACCGTGAACTTCCCGTCATCCTGCTTCTGCCCATTTCAGACACAGGTCACCCTGACCACCTCATAGACCTTAGTTTTAAAGGATGAAGCCCCCATCTGTCACCACGTAGCTTAGTGGGTTTCCCTCCCCTGGTGGAGTGGTAACATATCCCATATAATGACTGATTGGTCACAGCTATTCCCAGAGCTGCTGGAGGGCATGGGACAAGCTTTAAGCCAATTTCATTTTTTTTTTTCTTTGACATGGAACAGGTAGAAAAAAAATTGTTCTAACTAAAATTTGTTTAAAAATGGGTTGCTGTGATTACCAATTTGAATTTAGTAAACACATGTTTATTTAACTTGTTTGATTATAATTCAGATTTTGATAGGTAGAAATACCAGGGAGTTACGGTTCTCTAACGACTGCACAAATCTAAAATACCCCATAAAAGCCATCAATTCTTATATTTACATCTAAATAATTGATACTTATTCTTTTATGATTCCAATGAGTAATTCCTCACAAAAGAGATATTTGAAGTTGTCTCCAAGGGTATTTTAAACAAGGCAAGAATTATTGTTTAATTTTTCTCTGCAGTGCTAATGGATGCATATTAGAAGCCAGGTAATATCTCACTGCTGAGGAGGGCACTGAGTCTCTACCAGTCACAGAGGTGTCCCAGGAGACAGGCGGGTGATGATGCAGCATCTCTCCTTTTGGCTTACCTTTTGCTCCTTTTGAGTGTAGCCAGACCTACTGAATGTGCTGTGCCAGGGTCTATAGTAGGGTTGTTCAACTGGGAGGGTGTTTGTTACTCAATTGCTCATCAGAGGTGGATGGAGACAGTTGGAGGAAAGAAGGGAGGAGGGAGTGAAGTCAGACTCCTCAGCCTTCTCATGGGCTCAGGGACAAGTTCACTAACCGAGCGTGACCTCAGGAGCTGCCAGCTGCAAGGGCTCTGTGGTGTCCGCTGTCAACTGTGTCTCTACAGACCTTCATCAGGTCTGGCATAGAGTCAGGGGTCTAAAGACAGCAGCCTGAAGATCTCACTGGGTGCCAACGGCTGGGATTCTGGGAAGGTATCTGCTCTGGTTGGACCCCAGGGCTTGGATGTTGGACCCCAGCATCGTCAGGCTCAGTTTTGACTTGTTCAGGATGTGGCTTCAGAAAATCACTTTGGTCTGGCTAAATCAAGGTCTCCATTCCTCACTGTCTTAAGAGCTCTTCACTGACCTTCTGGCTTTGAGAGGCAGAGAGACCCTTGGAAACCATCTCTGGCCACTCCACCAGAACAGACTGTTCATAAAGGGCCAGTTTGTTCATTGTTTCATATGAAGACTCATACTTTTACAAAACTCTTCCCAAGATGTTCTCACCCCAGGTGATTCACTGAGTTGTTCTCTGGTCCATGGGAGTTCTCACCCCCCATTGTCCCAACTCCCTTTTCCTGCCTGTACTGAAAATGCAGATGGATCTGTCTGACCATGGCAGAGTTCAGCAGGGCTTCCCCTCCCCTGTCCTAGTCGCAACACATCTTGATGCGACCCAAGGTTCTCATTAGCTATTTTTTTTTTTTTGGCAACCATATCTCATCAATAGTTTCTATTAAGTTTTCAACTAATTAAAGCTCTTAACTCTGCTTCATTTGACTTAAAAAATGCATATGTATGTGTCTGTGTGAGTATATGTCATGTGAGTGCTGGTGCCCAAGGAGGCCAGAAGAGGGCACTGGATCTCCTGGAGTTCTAGGCAGTTGTGAGCTGCCCAACACAGGTACTGAAACTCAGATCCTCTGCAAGTGCAGCAAGTGCTCTTAACTGCTGAGCTGTCTCTCCAGTCCCTATTTTTTTTTAAAGATAGAGTTCTGCTATGTAGGTCAGGCTGACCTTGAACCCGTGAACCTCCTGTTTCAGTCTCCCAAGTGCTGGGATTAAAGGAATGTGCTATCATTCTCGGAGCCTTTGAACTATCCTTAATTAGATCTCTCCATTCCATGACATTAAATGACTATTTTAAGCCAAGTGTAGAACTTCCCATTTTATCTTAATAATTTTCTGTGAAACCAGGCTGCCAATGTTAGCTGCCAGAGCTGTCCCTCTCAGTTCTGCAAATTCCCTTGTACCTTTTTGGTTTTCAACAGCATTGTAAATACCATGCTGTAGTGATGGGAAAAGTCAGCTCTAGAGCCACACTTAAAAAAATATTTATTTTTATTTTATGTATGCATGTATTACCTGCATGTATATAAGTGCACCCATGTTGTACAATGCCCAAGGAGATCAGCAGAGGGTGTCAGATTCCCATGGAACTGGAGTTATGGATGGTTGTTAGCTGCCATGTGGGTGCTGGGAACCAAACTCTGGTCCTCTGCAAGAGCTGCCAGTGCTCTTAACCACTGAGTCCTCTCTCCAGACTTTAGAGTCACACCTTTTGTTTGGGATCTTGGCCCTGGCACTTATTTACTAGTTTTATGTGATGTCATGAAAATAATTTTACTCTCTGTCCCTTAGATTTCTCATTTGACCAGAAGTGAATCTGTACATCTTGCAGGTCTTAGAAAGTGGTCATAATGATCATTTCTAAATTGTTGTAGTTATCTATTATTACACAACAAAACATCTCCAAACTGAGCACCTTAAAAAAAGTGAACTACTATCTCTCATTATTTTGCAGCAGGGCTCAGAGGTGGTTGGTTCATACTCACATAGCTATACGTAGCTGGCTGGCAGCTGACTGGGCTAGAAGGTCCAAGGCCTCACACATCTGCCTGGGCCCTGGGGGCTCTCTCCCCCGACATGTGTCCTGGTTATGCTGTGATCTACTCAGCCATGTACACAGCTTGACTTCTCAGGGGTGGATCTGGAGTCTGCAGCTTAACTTTTGTGTCATTCTAGTGGCTAACCAGTCATAAGCACAGCTTGTATTCAAGGGGAGAGAAGATGCCATCAATTTGCTGCAGGGAAGAGGGTATATGATCAGGGAGGGGAAGAATGTGGGTGGCCAGCCTTAGAAATTGTAGAACACAGATCTTGGAAACTCAGAGCAAGGGGATGCAGCACAGCTGGGAACCAAGCCTGGTCCACAGCATGCAGAGGACTTGGCTTTCACTTAGGGACAAGCTCCCCATCAAACTCACTAACAAGAGAGAGGTAAGGTCAAGGGAATCTGCCTACTGTGGACCTCTCTCTGTTGGCTACAGTTCCACCAGAAGACAAGGCCACCACCAAGATATTTTCTACAGTTTAAGTCTTACTTTCATGGCAGGCCTAGAAAGCAGGGTGTGGGTTATTCCCATCAGAAGTGGACTATCTTCTCTGGTTACAAGCTAGTGAGCTGTGATGCCCAAGTTCAGAAGGTCGCCATTTTCTCTACCATGTAGGAGTCTATAAAAGGACTTGCTGAAATTCAGACACCTGGTATCTATGGCAGGTGTCCTAGTTAGCTTTAACTGTCAATTGACACAGCCTAGAGTCATCTGAGAGGAGAATCCTTTAAAAAATGTTTTTATTTATTTCATTTTATTTATTTTTGTCTTTTTGAGACAGGGTCTCCCTGTAGCCCCAGCTGGCCTGGAACTCGCTATGTAGACCAGGCTGGCCTCAAACTTATGGAGATCCACCTGCCTCTGCCTCCTGAGTGCTGGGACTAAAGGTGTGCACTACCACATCCCACCATGAGAGAGGAGAATCTTAATTGAGGAATTACCTAGATCAAACTGGCCTATGAGCATATCTGTGGGGGCTTGTCTTGATTGTTATTTGATGTAGTAGGGCCCAGCCCACTGTGGGCAGCACCATCCCTAGGCAGGTGGACCTGAACTGTATAAGACAGCTAGCTAAGCATGAGCCTGGAAGCCAGCTGGCAAGCATCCTCTTTCATGGTTCCTGTTGTACTTCTTTGGCTGTGAGATGAGTTCCTTTGCTGGAGATAGTGCTGTGTACACTAGCAAGCAGGTTTACCTTCAAGTTCTTGCCTTGAGTTCCTCCCTAACTACCCCAATGATAGACCATGACCTGACATTATAAGCTGAATAAACCCTTTCCTCCCTTAAGTTACTTATGGTCAGAGTATTTTATCACAGCAACAGAAATGTCAGGCCTGTCACTTTGATCTGGAGTCTTGATCAAAAGAGGCCATGAAGGTCCCCTGCAGGGCTGGTCTTGGGGAACCCTGCTGTTCTGCCCTTCTGACTTCCTGGATCTGCAACTTGCTCTTTATTTTTACTTTTATTTTTAGACCCTACAAGAGTTCTAATTCTACTCGAACTAGTTCTACTCAGCTCAGGCTGCTTCAGCAGACCATAACTGAATGTACATGATAATAAATTATAGATTGTTAGACAACCTCACGGTCTTTTTGAGACAGGGTCTCCCTGTAGTCCCTGGCCTGGAACTCACTTATGTAGACCAGGCTGCCCTTGAACTCATGGAACTCTGCCTGCCTCTGCCTCCCAAGCAGTGGGATTAAAGGCATGTACCACCACACCTGACGTGCAACTTGCTCTTTATATTGCATTTTACAAACTTTCTCATGCCTCTTGGAGCCCTTTTATTTCATAGTCAAGTCTAAAGATTATTCAAACCTTGTCTCTGGATGCCTGGGCAGCCTTGACAACATCACACAGACCACAACAGCTTCTAGTTGTTCAGTGCTTAATAGCTGGAGCTCTGGAGCGCTATCGCCAAAGGGAGGCGGGAGGAGAGAAAGAGAATCTTCTGGGATCTGCCCAAGTCCATGGCTAGCAAGTGGCTAAAAGGAACTTGAACGAGGTCTCAGATATCCTACTTTATCTTCTTTCTGTTACAGTATACAAGCATCCCTGCCCTCTTATGAGCATCACGCACGTGCACATAGGGATTAATTGTGCTTGCCTTGGTAGGGTTGCTATGAGGCTCAAAGGAAACTGTGGGTGTGGATCCAGCCAATGTTTACTGAGCTTCTCTTATGCATCAGCACTGTTCTGGACACTGAGATACAGAGGTAAACAGACGGAATCTGGCTATGGCAAGATTACATTCTACTCAGGGAAACAAACTTCTTGGCAACCTCCAGTCCTCTATCAAAGCAATAAGATCTTTTTCTACTAAGGCTATAACACAAAGCTGAGTTGGAGTATTCACTCATTCATTCATTCATTCATTCACTATAGTTTATCATTCATTCATATTGTAATCATCAAGCATTACTGGGATCAATCAGCGGTGTAGTGATGGGAAAAGAAAAGTTATGAGACACTCCAGCCTGCTGGACCATGAGGTTGTCTAACAATCTACAATTTATTATCATGGACATTCAGTTAGGGTCTGCTGAAGCAGCCTGAGCTGAGTAGAACAGCTCGTAGGGTCTAGAAAGGATGGATTGACAGGTGGCCTGCCCTGTGAATGTAAGATGGGTTCTGATACCTGAGAGTGTTGTAATGACACCCTCAGATAGGGCTGGGGTAATAAAATGAGCTGCATCTCACAAAGGCCAAGTTGGAGTTGGGCAGAACATTCGGTGTCTTGGCCAAACCACTCCCAGGGGTCTGACTGATGATTAGACTGCTTTCAGGTGCACCCATCGGCCTAGGCCAGATGCCAGGGACCTGCTTCTGCCTTTTGAAATTGAAATGTCACCAGCACCTTCTCCAAGGCTTGGCAGAAGGAAAAAGCTCACAACAGCACCACAACAAACCTTTCTTTTGGTCCAAGGAAAGTGGAAGATTTGAAAGATGGGCTGCATGCTGGAAGAGTCCCTGTGACCTTCAAACTATGGGATTCGGCGACTCTCCCCCAGTTTCCTTTTTCTTAAAGATTTCCAATTGGCCAGTATTAATGCCCACTCTCACTTGTGCCTCTGTCTCCCAACTGTCTTGTCTTCTGCCTCTCAATCCTAAGCTCTTACTCTAAACTAAATTAAACTTAAATAGATTTTCTACTGTTTCTTACTGCCAACCCTCCAGTCCCTTATCTTGGAAAAAAAGAGAAATACAAAAGACAAACCGGAAATCTAGCCTGTCCTACAAGTGGCTTCTCAGTTGAACCTGCTGGGACCTGCAGCTGCTGAGTCTCGCTGGTGTCACCCAGCACCACTACTACTACTTCTACTCTACAGTGGCTGCTTCCAGTGCCCCCAGGCCCTTGCTCTGGGGTGATGAGGATTTCCTGACTCCTCTGTGCCTCTTTCTGTTCCCTCCAGCCCCCGCCTGTGCTGTTGAGAATGACTTCCCTGATGGCTGACTGTGAGCCCCTCAATCTTAGCAGATTCCCCAATACTGGGGCAGAATTAAAGCCCAGTTCCTGGGTTTGGCACCTAAGTCCATCCACATCTGGCTTCTGGTTTACAGCTGCTGTTTGTGTTCCTGTCTGTAAGAAGAGCCTCTAAACTCCAGGGCTCCTTCCTGGAGTGGGCTGCCCCCTGCCCATGGGGCTAGCCCTGATGCCACTTTAAAGACATCTTCTGAGTACAGTTGGGTGTCTTGTCTCCTACCATTTCGTTTCTGAAGAAGCTTTTAGGGTTGTGGCTCTGTCACATTTTTCTCTTTGATTTTCTTATTTTCATTCTTAAGTTAATTATTTTTTCAAATGTGGACTCAAGTGAATATAGTCTAGTGTGTAAAATTAAAACAACACAGACAGGCTGGAGAGATGGCTCAGTAGTTAAGAGCACTGACTGCTCTTGCAGAGGACCCGGGTTCGATTCCCAGCACCCACATGGCGGCTACAAACCGTCCTAAACTCCAGTTTCTGAAGCCCTCTTCTGACCTCCGCGGCATTGCATGACATGGGTGCACTCACATACACGCAGGCAATACACTTATACACATTAAAAAAAAAAACAAAAAAACAAACAAAAAAAAACCCCCAAAACAAAAACCACAGACAAAGCTCAGCTGACTTTGTTTTAGTGCTCGGTGCCCATGTCCCCCAGCCTCACCTCATAGCTTTGATTTTTGTCTTAATGATACTCTCAAAATCTGTAATATCAACTTTTTTCAGTTTAATTTCACCAACTTCTAAGAATAAATTTATTCAAGGAATGAAGTGGCTTTCCACAACATCACAAGACAGCAATTCTTTCCTCTCCCACCATTCCCAGCACCAGCACGTTCAACTCTCTCTTAAATGAGATTTCCAAATATCATGTTTAGTTACTGATGCTTGGTTTAAAGCTTTAGGCATTATCTGAGGAATTCCCAGCACAAGTGAGATTTTGCTTTCTACCCATCTCCTCCCAATCCTGAATCCCCCTAGTGCTTTCTGCTTCCGCAGTCCTGCTCAGTGTTTATGGTCCTGTTCTAGGAGACTTACAGGCAGGACCCCTTCCTCTTTGCCTTTCTCGTCTCCCTTTCCAGAGTCCCCCTCAGACAGTACTTGCCGGTCACATCTCTCTGTTATTTTCTCCTCTTCCCAGGTATCTCAAGATTTGTCGAGGCTGGAGAGATGGCTCTGCAGTTAAGAGAAATGGCTGTTCTTGCAGAGGACCTGGGTTCTGTTCACAGGACCCACACGAAGCT
Organism: Nannospalax galili; assembly: GCF_000622305.1. Taxonomy (NCBI): domain Eukaryota; kingdom Metazoa; phylum Chordata; class Mammalia; order Rodentia; family Spalacidae; genus Nannospalax; species Nannospalax galili. The sequence continues at coordinate 3,101,417 of NW_008339436.1, read as the reverse complement.
TAACAACCACCCTGACTCCAGTTACAGGGGATACGACACCCTCTTCTGACCTCTGCTGGCATTGGATGACATGGGTGAACTTATGTACATGTAGGCAATACACTCATACACTTAAAATAAAAATAACAAAATATTTTTGAAAAAGGTTTGTCCATTCTCCCCTTTAAAAATGTAATTTCTGAAATCTCATTTCTCACTCCTAAGGGGACGTTTGTTCTCAGACTTTCTCAGAGGATGTAAAAGGAAGTTTTTTGTTGTTTCAGCATTCCAGGGATTGAATTTGCACGTCTGCCAGCTCTGCTTTTACTCTTTAATTTTGAAACAGGCGCTGGCTAAGTTGTCCAGGTTGGTCTTGAACTTGTGATACTCCTGCCTTGCTCTCCAGAGTAGCTAGGGTTTCAGTGCAGACCCAGCAAAGTAGAGGATTTCTTCCACTTGTCTCCTATAACCGTATATATCCCTTTTCTTCCTCTTCCTGGTTTTGTTTGTCTTTCATGAACCATTCTGTCCTTTACTCCTTAAGGGATCGAGTGCAAGATCTATAACAGGTTCTTCCTGGGCTGCCCCTTACTGAAGGACTTAGGAGCTAAATGTGAGGTGAAAACTGAGGGCTGGGATCCTGGGGCTCCACCTAGAGCAAAGTACTGCTTTCCTATCAACACTTCCCAGGAACTAAGTCTCCAATCTGATGCCTAAAGGCCGTTCAGGAAGGAATCACCTTCTGGCACTAGGTTGGTCAGAATATCTTAGCTCCAACAGTGTGTGTGCATATGTGTGTGCAGGTATATATGCATATGTGTGTAAGTGTGTGTTGAAGCCAGAGGTTGATGTCTGAGTATCTTCTGCTATTTTTTATCACCTTATTTTTATTTATTTTTTTTGTTTTCTTTTTGAGACAGGGTCTCCTGTAGCCCCAGCTGGCCTGGAACTCACTATGTAGACCAGGCTGGCCTTGAACTCAGAGAGATCTACCTGCCTCTGCCTCCCAAGTGCTGGGATTAAAGGTATGTGCCATCATACCTGGCCTATCACCTTATTTTTAAAATATATTTTATTTAGTTTTCAATTTTTTTTATGTGTATGAGTGTATTGACTACACGTACGTAAGTACACCCCTGTCATACAATGCCTGCAGAAGTCAGAAGAGGTTGTCAGATCCCTTAGAACTGGAGTTATGGATGGTTGTTAGCCACCATGTGGGTGCTGGGAATCAAACCTGGGTGCCGTGCAAGAGAAGCCAGTGTTTTTAACCACTGAGCCATCTCTCAAGCCCCCCACCCCACCTTATTTTTTGAGATAGGGTCACTCACTGAGCCTGAAGCTCTCTGACTCAGCTAGACTGGCAAGCCCTGGGGATCCACCTGTCTCTATCCCACCAGTACTGGAGTTCCAGATGTGTGTCATTATACTCAGCTTCCTATGGGGGTGCTGGGGATTGAACTCAGTTCTTATGCTTAAGTAGCAAGCACTTTACTGACTGAGCCATCACTCCAGACCTCTAATAGCTTTTTAAGATGGCTCTCAATTGGAGTGCTTGTTCCTGGCTCCTCTTTGGTCCTTATCCAGAACACAGTGCTGCCAGTTTTCTGGGTCTTTGGGAAGTTCTGCTTTGCAAGCCAGAACTGTGCAGCTCTCAGTCTTAGCCTGGAAGCCAGGTCCGCCAAGCATATTAGCTGCTTTTACCCACCTACCCCTGCATCAGAGGCCATCTTCTTTCTCTTCCCTCTGAGCAAGCATATTTACAGGTTTTTAGTGGAGTTTGAGATTTGAGGGAATTGAATTTGATTTTTAAAATCTGTCTTCCTTAATTGGAATTTTGAATTGAATTTCCATTTTTTTCATTAGGAAGGAATTATGAAGTGTTTGATTTTCATGTATAGAAGCCTTATTTGCATGCACCCCCTCATATCACTTTGTTATTACTTTCATTTTGATTTTTTGCTATTATATTGAATATATGTCTTTATGATTTCATTTTTGAGACGGGGGCCTCCCTGAAGCCCCAGCTGACCTGGAACTCACTATATAGATCAGATTGGACTCCAGCTCATAGAGTTTCACTTGCTTCTGCCTCCCAAGAGTTGGGATTAAAGGTGTGTGCTACCATGCCTCGCTGATATGATTTTATAAAAATATTTATTATTTTAAGTGTATGAATGTATTGCCTGCATGTATGTAAGTGCACCTGTATCATGCAGCACCCGTGGAGGTCAGAAGGGGTCATTGGATTTCCCCTGGAACTGGAGTTATGAACAGTTGTTAGCTGCCATGTGGGTGCTGGGAATCGAACCTGGGTGCTTTGCAAGAGAAGCCAGTGCTCTTAACTAGTGACTCATCTCTCCAGCCCTGATTTTATTTTTTAAAGGACATTTTTGCTTTAGAAAAAACAAAAAACAGGAGCAGGATAGAAGTGTAGTTCAGTGGCAGAGAAGATGCCTAGTATGTATAAAGCCCTGGGTTCCACTGCAGAAGGGGAGAGAGGAAGGGAGGGAGGGAGGGAGAGAGAGAGATAAAGAGAGAGAGATCGGTCTATTTCTTTGTCTATTCTTCAAAGCTCTGCCATTAAGATCATGAATCCCAAGGCCACTCTGTCTTCTTGGCAGGTGGCTCTGAGTTGTTATGGGCTCTGTCTTTGATTCCTTGGGTTATTCCCACCTTGGAGTCTATTTTTGATGCTGTTCAATATGCTTTCTTTTTGCTCTTAGTTATTGGTCTATCCTTTTTTTTCATTTTTCACTTTATTCTTATTTTTTTGGCCCAATCTACCTTAACTTTCTATCTTTTACAAGACATTAATCTAGTCATATTTACTACAATGGCTGAAATATCTGGGTCTGTTCTTCTGGTCTTGTGGCTTATTTCCTGTCCATCTTTCTCTATTGTTTTTCCTTCTCCCTGCTTTCTCCCCCTTGGGCTGGCAGCCTTTAATTTGTTATGTCTTTTTCTGTCTTATATTTTTCAGGCTATACTTTCCATTTGCATTCTGTGTCATTGCTTGTCAAAGCCAAGAAACCCACAAAGGCTGAGATAACTAAAGTGAATTCCCAAGCAGTGGAAACAGATCAGGCTGACCACCAAGAATGTGGAGGATACTTCACACATTAAGAAAATATTTTGAACAGAATCAGAACCACTAAGGTAAAAAAAAAATCCTAGCATCCTTCACTTGTGAAACTGCAGGGTCTGTCTGCTAGGAAACCTCTGGGATACGTTCTGGAAAGCTGGAGAGATGAAGGCAAGCATCAGGCTCTCGAAGTCTTTTTGGTCTGAGTTTGTGCAAACCACTTGTCTCATCTCTGTGCTCTGTCTGCCCTGGCACTCCCGGCCTGAAAAGGTTAGAGGAGAAGAGACAAAGGCTTTGGAGACAGAGCAAGAACGCGGGCTGAGACTGATGCTTATCTTGACTTCTGAGCTCTGGGCAACATCACAGGCGACTGGACATCCCCCTTCCTGACAATTACATCAGCTGGTGCAGGCAGTCTGCAGGGAGAGAGCTGACTGTCGAGCCATGCTGTCACTGTGAACAGTGAGCAGGGCATATTTTTCCAGGAACCAGATATTGAGAATTAGTCTATTACATGGATCTCATGCAATTAAATAGATATTTGTGGGAGCAATTGTGACAGCAGCTTGAGATCACACTGTCAAAGCTAAACGTCAAATTGGATCAATAGAGGCTGTGAGTTTGGGAACCTGTGCAACAGGACTACTGCAGGAGTCAGAGTTTGTTAGGGAAGGGTAGTTAGGAGTAGTATAACGTCCCATTCCCCTGAGAGTGCCAGGCAGACCTAGAGGGTCAAAAGAGGAGCCTTGGGTAGGGGCTGGTGTCTGTGAGGGAACCCTGGCTCCTTTCATGGACACACCATTCTCCCTGGAGGTGAAGAACCCAGGCTGGCCTGGGTTGGGTCTGAGGGCCACTGTTGCATCCAGGCTGGTGACTAGGGATATGGTTGCCTCCTTTGGTGTGCTAGGATTGACCCTTGGTCATGGAACTATTACACAATTTAATTTTTGGAGAGCATCCCTGTCACATAGTTAATATTGTCTCATTTTGCAAATAAAACCTAAAGTCGAAAAAAAGTTATTGCCCCAAGTCATGCAGCTAGCAAACTAGATGGAATTCAGATCCTGTTTAGAGCTGCTGGACCCCAGAGTTCCTGTCTGCCCCACTGAACTGCTCTGCTCTGAGCATTGTTCTCCTTCCTTATAAAACCAAGGAATTGAAGGAGATCAAGCTTTCCTAATCTTTAGATCTACCTTAATTGTACTCCTAATTATAGTTTAGGTTCATTTTCATGAGTTTTGTACTATCTAGTTTTCATTTGTATTGTTATTTATGTGGATGCTTTTCTTAATTGAGTCTATTTATGTTTACTTTAAAGTTTACATGACATAAAGTTCACCATAGTAACTATTTCTGAGTATATAGTTCAGTTACATTAAACTCATTCACATTATCAGGCAACATTATTCTGTGTTGAATGCATATATATATATTTTGGAAAGGCAGCCTTAGTATCACTGTCATGAATAGAATCAAGATCATAAACAGAGGTAGCCAATGGAATAAATGTGGCAGAGGCACGAAGTCATTAACTTGTGGCTGATTCTTCTCACCACTGCAGGTTGTGAGATGAGGCCTGCCACCCCACCCTAAATTTCTCTTAAAGGATGGACAACAAATGTTGGGAAGGTGGTAATGAGACATGCCTACCAAAGTGACACTCCATCCTTGACATACTCAGAAAACAACACAGGAGCAGTTTCCTTGCTTTGAACCTGACATTCTTGTGTGCTACACCTGGGTACCCATTCACATCTTGCTCACCATGGAACACTTTTATCTTCCCCTGCACTGCAGAAACCATTGAGATGTACAGTCTTCTGTCCATCAAGGCTCTATGACTCAACCCTGAACAAGAGGATCTGATGGTCCTTTCCAACTTGGAGCACTGGTAGGGAGCATCATTTGGGATGTGCCCTATATCATCCCTTACGTAACCCCCCCACCTAAGATATAGCACTATCTGCAGGGGGTCAGTTCTAGAATCCCCTATGAATACAAAATCTGTGGATGTTCAAGGCCTTTGTATAAAATGATCCGTTATTCACGTGCAACCTATACATACCCTCTCACACACTTTAAATCAACCCAGATTGCTTGTAATATCTGAGGCAATCTAAATGCTAACTAAATGGCTATTATGTAGTATTGTCTACAGGATAATGGCAAGAAAAGAAAATCTATCCATGTTCAGTATAGAAACTATGACACAATATTTCTTATCCATAGCAGTTGAAGGCATGGGCACAGAGGGCTTGGATACAGAGGTCTGACTATATTCCTGGCAAGGATTACGTCGCCTGAATCCTGCATGCCCAGCCTGCTGTCTTAGAAGGCACCTAGAAGGCAGAATGCTTTGTCACGGTGTTCGCGTGGTCCAGCTGGGATGTGGTGATGTGTGGCACATGAAGCTACTACTTGCTCTGAGTGAGTGAATTCAGTCCTATCTGGGTAGAAAGGGAGGCATTTTAAGCACCCTAATGGTGGAGTGGAATGGGAATCTCCACTGGTGAAGGGAAAACCGTCAAACATGGGGGCTTCACAACGAGCCAGAATACAGTGTTAGATTTTCCTGGAAGCCACTTGCCTGGATGATGGGAATGAAGTGTGCATACACGTGTCCTTGTGGGAAGTGCCAACCAAGGAGCTAGGGGGTGCTGTTTCCTAAGCTGTGGAGGATGTCCTCTACAAAATTAAAGGAAGTTGTGGGCAAACTTCAGGAGATCAAGTTGTGCCATGGGAACATAGAGGTAAGACCCACACTTGGGTGCTGGGAGCAGAGGTCTTCAAGCCTTACCTCCTCTCCCGGACTTAATTTACTTTCCCTTGTAGCCCCAGCACAACACCCATGGGACACAAGACACACGTCTCACCTGAGGCTTGCTCTCATCTTTGTCCTTGTAGTAGAAGAGCTGATCCCCGCGCAGCACGAACCAGCGTTGCTGCCAGTTCTTCATGATGCTCCTCTGCTTCCTCAGCCAGCCGGCCTTGAGCACTGGGCCCAGTCGTCGGGGGCCTGGGGGCCGCCCAGGGCTCCGGCTCTGTTCCCCCATCACCATGCTCTTTGAGCGAGCTGGAAGCCAAGAACACACAGTGAGTGTGGACCCAGCTACTCTGGGGCCAAGGCACAGGGGCACAGGCCCGAAGGACAAGTATGTTGGGCTTACTTCCCTCCTCAGGCTCCCAGGGTATCGGCTGGGCAGCCTCAGAAGCAGCAGCCCAGGGTCATGTTTCTGGGAGGTATATAAATAAGCTTGCTGTCATTGGTTTCTGCTCTGTCTCTGGGATCCTAGGTTCTCAGTTTCTCCAGGTTTATTCATCTGTACATCCATCCAGGCATCCATACATCCAATTACCCATCCATCCACCCATCTGTTGTCTGTTTCCTCCTAATTAAAATATCTTCTCCAGGAGAGAAGGGGAAGTTCCTAAGACTCAGGGGGTAAACAGAAGGTCACATGTCTGGGAAAGTAGAATCTTGGAAGTTTCTCAAAGGCCTCCCCTGAACTTAAATATTTTATTTTTTACTTTTATTTATGTGTATGAGTGTATTGCCTGTATGTATGTAAGTGCACCCGTGTTATGAAATGCCCACCATGGTCAGAAGAGGGCAGCCGGTGCTCTTAATTGCTGAACCATCTCTCCAGACCGATCCTGAACTTTATAAAAGAGAAAATTGCTGGATGAGAGGCTCTGACAAGCCCTTTTGCAGAGAGAATCTCAGACTTAGCAGCCACCTGCAAGCTGTGCAGTAAGCTCCAGAGTTACAGCTTTCCCGAGTCACCACCTGGGTTGGGGTGGGCTTTTCGGTGATGCATCTGGTTTTTTCTGATCCTGTAAATAACCTCTCACCCATAGTCCTGTTACTAACCCCAATAAAAACCCATTCACTCACCACATTGGACATTGGTGCAATCGTTACTTTGGTCTGTTGTGGGTTTCCTACCTGGGGTAAATAAACATGTATGTTCTGCCTCATCAGGAAGCCTGTCACACAATTCCATCTACCTATCCACTCAGCAATTCATTCATTTTTTCACTCAGTTACTATTTACTATGTGCTAGGATCTGTCCTAGTTATGTTCGCCCCCATCAGGAAGCCGGTCCCCCAATTCCCTCTTCCTATCCCCCCAGCAATTCATTCATTTTTTCACTCAGTTACTATTTTCTATTTGCTAGGATCTGTCCTAGTTTTTTTTTTTTTCTTTTTTCGTCTTTTTGAGACAGGGTCTCCCTGTAGCCCCAGCTGTCCTGGAACTCACTATGTAGACCAGGCTGGCCTTGAACTCAC
>NW_008339436.1:3049392-3092386 GCF_000622305.1 Nannospalax galili | reverse complement strand
TTATTTGTGCTCTAAAGATGTAAATTTGGGTTGTTCTCGCATATAAAGTGTATTGATCATTGGATCATAAAAATTTCCCTTTTGAAAGGACATCAAAACAAATTTCCTGGTACTGGGTAGATGGCCTGTTTATCAAGAGAACATGCTGTTCCTGCAGAGCACTAGAGAGTGGTTCACAGACTCCCTGTCAGGAGGAGGAGGCTCCACAGGCAACCACACATCATACGTGTGCATGCACACACACACACACACACACACACATAAACAATAAATACACAAATGTAACTTTTTTTTGAAGAAGAGAATTTGGTACATTACTTTTCTTGGTACTTTGACAGAAATACCTGACAAAAAGAAAAAAGGCTTATTCTGTTCACACCAAGGATACAATCCATCCTGATGGGGAAGGTGTGGCAATGGGCACACACACACACACACACACACACATAAACAATAAATACACAAATGTAACTTTTTTTTGAAGAAGAGAATTTGGTACATTACTTTTCTTGGTACTTTGACAGAAATACCTGACAAAAAGAAAAAAGGCTTATTCTGTTCACACCAAGGATACAATCCATCCTGATGGGGAAGGTGTGGCAATGGGAATGTGAGGTGGCTAGTCACACTGCACTCTGTCAAGAAGCAGAGAGTAATGAATGCTGGTGCTCAGCCCAGTTTTTCCTTTTTATTGAGTCCAGGACCCCAGGTTATGGAATGGTGCTGCCTACATTTAAGGTAGATCTTCCTACCACAGTTAACCTAATTTAGAAACTGCTTCATAGACATCTAGGTATTCCTAGACCCTATCAAATTGACAATACTAACCATCCAAGCCCATCCCTTGTCAACTTGACACTTAAACATATCATTTTTTTGAGCTATAACCTTTGATCTTTTATCCTTGTAGGTTCATGGCTATCTCATAATGAAAAAAAGTGGTCAGCCCAACATCAAAATCCCCACAGTTTTAACAGTTCCAATTCTTCAAATGTGTAAATGCAGAGCCTCTTCTGAGACCCAGGAAATCTTTAACTGTGAGCCCCTCCCCATAACATCAAAAAAGAAGTTCGATATTTCCAAAATAGTGGCACAGAGTAAACATTCCTATTACAAAAGGAAGAAGTGAGTACCTAGCAAGGAAAGATTGAACGATAACAGACCAAAAAACACCAAACTCTGAAGCTCCATGTCCAGCATTTGGACTCATGATAAAATCACCTGGGCACCAAAGAGCTTGGACAGCCCTGCCCCTCCAGCTCTGCCTCCTCTCTCTCTTCAGCCGTTCCTCTCTGTACCTTATCTTTTCTTGGCAGATATCCTATGGTCCTGACATCGCCAATACCCTGGGTTCTGTACTTCAACATAGGTTTCACCTTCACAACTTCATGCAACGGTATCTCAGGGCCCCCTTGCAGAAAATATGATGCTGCCACACATTGTCTGGCGTTATCAGCCTTCCAGAACGTTGGTACAAACCTCTATGACTTCTTTACTCTTTTACTATTATGCCTATAAACACTAGCACCATGTGGATAATGTTGCCAGATTCTGTTGCTGGCTTGAGATCTAGCCCTCCTCCCTTGGACCACAGCTGCATTAGCCTCTATGTGCCCTACAGGCTGACCCTGGGGAAACACTACCCTAGGTCGTTATTTCTGAGCAGGGAACTCTTTCAGTAGCATTCCCAGTTCAGACTCTCTCTTTGAAATGACCTTGCATTTTTACAAGAAGATGGAGTCTTCAATATGTGAGGTCTTTCCCTCAGGGCACCTTTTCTCTTGTTCCAGTACAGAGCAGGAGGTTTCTCTTTAATAGTACTCATCTTGTTAACAGTTACAGTTGGTTTTTCAGCACCTACCTTTTCTACAACCTTAAACTCTACCTCTCCCTGTCAAACAGTACATTTTTCATGCCTTTTTGCTCCACTTGTTGGTTCCCTCATTGTAGACCTTGGTAAGAGCACCGAGCCATAAACATTCCACAGCCTGGATGCTATCCTGTCTTGAAAGTTCTTCCACCAAAGAAATGAGTCCATTACTTTAGCATTTAGCCTCACTCAGGTTCTCAGGACACTAGCAGAATGCAGCCAATTCTTTGTCAGAATGTAACCTCAGTGCTCTCTAGTCCAGTTCCTGATGGAGTCCTTAGTCCCTTCCAAGCCCTCATGAGCCAGGCCTCCATTGTCTGCATTTCTCTCAGTATTCTGATCTTCTAATCTCCCACCAAATGAGTTCTACTTACACCATTTTAGGGCTTTTCCAGCCCAAAGTTCAAAACTCTTCCATACTCCTTGCACGAACCATTTCCAAAGCCCTATAAACCATGCAGTCAGGTATATCACAACAACAGTCCCACTTCTTGGCACCAGTCAATTGTCTGTATTAGTTACCTTTCCTTTAACTGGGACAAAGTACCTGACAAAAGCAACTCAAGGAAGGAAGTTTATTTTGGTTCACAGCTTGAGGGTATAGTCCATCTTGGCAAGGACTGCGGTGGCAGGTGCTTGAGGCAGCTGGCCGTGTGCCATCTGCACTCAGGCAACAGAGAGAGATGAATGCTGGTACTCAGCTGACCTTCTCCTTTTTAATCATTCTAGTACCGCAGTCCATAGAATGATACCACCCACATCTAAGTGGGTCTTTCCCACCTCAGTTAACTCAATCTAGAAACTCCCTCACAGACCATACCATGGGGCCTCTTTGAAGAAATACAGACTTTAGACAAAGGTTTGGGTTTAGATCACCTCCAGCACTGTGAACTCTGTGCTTCAGTCTACAGATCAGCATCCTGAGCCTGTACAGGATGACAATACCTCCTATAGACCGAATGGGAAAAGAGATGCTATGCCTGGCAGAGTGCTTAGCACAGTAACTGCTCCCTGAGGCGATGATGATCATGAGAAAGGAAATACTGGGGGTGGGCAACACCATGGAGAATTTGTTTCCTGAAGCTGAGCAGCCAGCAGTGGGTTCAAGGAGCAGAAGAGTAGAATCTTTCTATGGCTGCTGGGCCTTTAAGCATATGGCCTTCTCAAAATGGTGTGTGGCTATATTATACCATACAGTTGTACTAGTGTGCCACGTTCCTCATGACTACCAGTGCTGCATATTATACTTTGAGGATTCTTATTCTAGAACTTAATAGGTACAAGCTGACAATCTTAGCTCACTGTTCTAGGTTGCTAATCAGGTGAGACTCCTTGGCTAGGTTTCTACTGTCTGTAGGAGATACCTGCTCATTCCATTTGCCCACTTAATTCATCATCCCTAGTGGGAGGAATAGCCAGAGTCCTAAAGGCTGTGGCTCCTTAGGCCTCTTCCACCAAGGACTTCCTGTAGCCCTGGAAAGGTTGCCCCTCCATTTCCAGGCATCTGGTGTGTTTTGTCTAGGACCTCTGCCCTACTAGTTTAGTGGTTCTACCTTAGAGGATGAGGACCTGAAAGAAATACTTTGCCTGATTGGGGGTGGGATAGGACACTGATGAGGCAGAGAGAAGTTGTGCCTGATGGCACAGCATCTAGCACAGGAAGGGGCCCTTCTCCCATAGTTGCCTCCTCACCTGACCTTATGACCCTCCTCTTTTCCCAAGCTGGCCAGGGGCAACAGGATTGGATTAGATAGACACTGATTGACGAGGCCCTGGGCAGGTAGAGATAGGATGCCCAGTCGTGACCCTAGTGTTGTACAATTGGATGGAGGACCCAGGGGAAAGGTTACTGAATTTTCTTCTCTGAGTGTCAATTGGATCAGCTGTAAAATTCTTTTAGCAAGTTAAGACTGATGATAAAATTAAATCACCAGTGTGTGAGCATGATTTAATTGCCTGAGATTTCTAACTTGAGATTAGTCTTCACTGCCCACTCTTGAATTCTTATTTCTTTTCTCAGACAATCTGTAAGGGATATGAAGAACCTTCTCTTCTACAGATGACTATGTAGCCCCTTCTGGGATCTCCAATGAGGACAGAAACATGGAATGTTCTATGGCCACATTCATGGCTTTTTTTTTTTTTTTTTAATCTTCCAAAGCTAGCTCATTCCAGTAGACACACACCTGCTCTTTCTCCCACATCCATACAGCATCCAGATCAGGACAGCACCTAACAGGAAGTTCAACAGTCTCAGAGACTAATCAGCACAGCTGAACTCTCCTGAGTATGTTGAGTGGGGTCTGCAAATGCCAGATGACTATTCTCGGAAGGCGAGCTCTCTGGGCACCAGCCCATGAATGCTAAGGTTGGCAATATGGGCAATAAGTGACTGCTTGGGTGACCACGTGACTGGCCTTCAGGCCCCTTGACATGTCAGCACAAAGAAGAGAGAGAGATTCTATGCCCTGATTGGCAAGCCCTAGACACCAGCCTTCTTGGGAACTGAAAGTAAGATAAAGCAGGCTTCCGGAACCACATTTTCAGATGGGGGAAGCAGCTCTAACACCCTGGGCTTCCCTAGGGAGGCTCTTCCTGTGCAGTCCATATTGGCTGCCAAACCGGCACAGGTTTCTTCCCAGATGATCAATCACACGGATATTATTAATCAGCCCCACAGAACTTCTCACAAGGAAAGTCATCACTGGTATGATTCATTAATAATCACTGTTCCTGTCCTCAGCACTTCCTTTAATCAATTTATTTGGTTCTGTAACTATTTAAACCAGGCTTTGAGTAAGGAGGCATTGACAAACGAAGGCCTCAGAACTGTTTGGATTTATGGAGCAGGCCTGGGGTGAGGCAGGCTGGGGAGGATGGTAACCTTCATCTTCCTTAAAGTTTGGGGCTCTCTAGTAATAAGCAAGACATCCCTCCCTATCGTTCTCCTTCCTTCTGTCTTCCCACCCTCATAAACTGACAGAACTTTGCCAAGTGCAGTGCAGAATTCGGAGCTCATAGCTCCTTTGGAGTCCATGACAGTTACAGTGAAGGAGACTGGAATGAAGGGATAGACTATTGGGATGCAGATCTCTGCAGAGCCGCTGGGAGGAGGGAATATGCAGGCCAGGCTCTGAAGCATGACCAGAATGTGAGCCCACTTCAGGACAGGCAGGTCTCAGGTGTTTAGAGAGATGGCATCTATATGTCCCCACGGTCTCACTCTTGGGTCACCTCAGCATATGCAGTAGGTAGCTTCTTTCCTGGAAACCATGGATTGATACGGCAGCTCTGTCTCTATCAGTACAAGAATGTCCTTACACAACACGCCACCAACCTCCTACATTTGGAGACTTTGACCTCTTCCAAGATGCTCTAATGAAACCCGTCAGCATGGTTCTAGCTCTGCTCGCTTGCTGACTCAGATACTGTCTCCTTCTCCTTCTAGAAGCTTGTCCTCCCTCTACTCTGCAGACCCACAATTGCTCACTTCTACACTTAAGGCTGCCTGCTTCTGGCCCTGACTCCTGGCTTCCCCAGAAGTCCTACTTCTGGGTCACTGGACTGTTGCATCTTCCCCATCTCCATCATGAGTCCTTTATTTCTGCTCAGCTGTCTCTCTGGGACTTTAGACTTGTGTGTCAGGCCAACTACTGACATCCAAAGGGAGGTCTCAGATCTCTTTGGCCTGGGTATGAAACTCTCCCAAACCCTCTCATCATCTTTCCTCTAGGCCTCCACAGCAAGTCACTGTCATGTACTGGAGTTGCTGCTGCAAATCACCTCTCTGCAACCCTTGAACTCCATTGGCAGTTAGTTTCTAAACCCAACTGCCCTCTGAGCTTTCATTTCAGACCGCTTTACTGAATCAAATCAAATATAATCATCCTTGCCTGAGCAATAACCTGAAAGGATTCTCCCAAATATCTATGCAGTGGCCAAGGAAATGCTGCCTGAATTCTGTCACTTCCTTCTGTCAACACAACAAATTGCATTTTACTTTTTGCAGATGTGCAAGCTGAGGTTTACAGAGGCTTAGACAGGGGCCTGAAGCTGGCAAGCAGAACAGCTTAAGACTCTGAGTTTACTTGGCTTTAGGCCTGAATATCAAACTTCATGAAACTTGTGTGGTTCCTAAACTCAGTTCTGACAATCTTATCCTTTCTCCAAATCTAGTTACAATCTGTGATACACAGAGTAAACTCCACTCCTGCCTGGATCAAGTCACAGAACATCCCATGTGACCACACACCTCCCACTGAACCACCTGCTAGCTAACAGCTGCCCAGATGTCTCATGGCACGTACATATACCTGGGGTGCTTAGACAACCATCTCCACATCTGATTAACTAAACTTCTGAGGAAAAGAACTTAGAATCTGAATTTTCAGGTAGCTGAGGTTATTGCAATATGATTAGTACCTTAGAATATGGTCACACCAGACAGCTGTCCATAGTGGACCTGGGCTCACTGCACTGTCAGAATCCTATCTTCCAACTCTAGGTACAGCCCCTCCATATGGCTCTTCAGACTCCTCACCTCTTTTATCTTCACCTTTGACATTCTGTGATAAAGCTTTCTGTGTGATGTTTGTTCAGCTAGCTGCTGTTCTCTGGGAGCAAGAATGCTGTATTCATCTCTGTACTTGGAGCTGGCCAGAGGATTCCTTTGAGTCCAAGGAATGGTGGGGGCTGAACGGCACCTGCCTGGAGCAGAGGGAGGTGGGCTGGGGGAGGGGTAGACCAGAAGGGAAACTGGGAATCCAGCTCCCTTCTGGGGAGCTCTGTGTATCGTGTGTGTGTGTGTGTGTGTGTGAGAGAGAGAGAGAGAGAGAGAGAGAGAGAGACAGAGAGAGATAGAGACAGAGAGACAGAGACAGAGACAGAGACAGAGAGAGACAGAGAGAGAATGCTAGGTTGGAAAGAGGTGGCTACAGATTATTAGATTATAGATTACATAGGAGAGGCTCAGCAAGAGTTGAATAATAATTGTTATAATAGCATTAACAGTTGCTGTTATATGAGCTTAGACAGTACACGCTATGCATGGGCCTTATCTTTGATACAAATATCATGAATTCCTTCTCACAAATGTGTGAGCTGAGGTCTGCAGAAGCTGAAACAGTTGCCGGAGGTCACAGCACAGGCAGATGACGTGGGCAGCTTGCTTTGATGTCTTCAGGGCCAGTCTACTAACCCCTCAAGAAACTGCTGAAGGACTCTGTGACATCTCACAGGGATCCTGTGCAGGGAGAAAGAAAGGACTGAGGGGAGAATCCTGAGAACTGCCATGATGGATAGAAGGGGCAATGCAGTGTGTAGGATGCATGGTAGGAGTGACCAGAGAGACAGGAGAGCCACCAGCAAGTGGCATAGAGCCCTCAAGGCCTTGAGGAAAGGCTGAAGCATGAAGGGTGGACAGGAGCATAGAAGGCCTCTGACCTCTTGGTGAAGGAGACATCAGAGTGGATATATATATATATATAGAGTGAGTTAAGGCCAGAGTGGACAACTTAGTTGAAAGCATATCTCCAAATTAAATAGTATAAAACAGGCCTGGGGATGTAGCTCAGTAGTAGGGCATCTGCCTAGCATGTGATATATATATATATATATATATATGGAGAGAGAGAGAGAGAGAGAGAGAGACCTGGGTGAGGGAGCAGGGGAGTGAGTACAGAGGAAGAATGTAGAAGGGCTAAGTATGTAAAATAGCACTAGAGGTCCTTCATGTACCAGTACTGCATATGGATGTACGCGTGCATGTGCACCAATACATGTATAGACATTTACGCACTTAAAGAACACGGAGAACTCTTTCTGGAACACATCCTCAAAGGAGGAGGGAGCGGAAGAAGGCCTTTGAGAGGAAAAACCTGCTTATCCATGGCTAAGGCCAGAGACAGGCTCAGGTGATGGGAGGAGTGAGACAGCGAGACTCTGCAAGTACCAGGCAGGAGGCTGTGCTCAGGTATGGTATGTGAGTGGTTCACTTGGGCCAGCCAGAAGCCATCCTAGGTTAGGCAGGAGGTAAGGAGGCACAAATGGGTGTGGGCAGGGGCCCTATAACAGTGACCAAGTCCTCCCCGTGCTCTAGGTACCTGACTTACAGGGCCGTTGGGGATTCTAGAGACTGCTTGTATCCCCACAGTCCTCTGTGTTCATTTATGACTGTACCCCACCCCACTGCTGCCTGAAGATGCCCTGTGCCAGGGCAGCCTGGCCTAGACTAAGCTGGACCCTCCATATGCCGGTGAGATGGCATGGGGTCCTAGGAGCTTTCCCAGCCACTGGGTATTAATGGACTTGGCTTTAATCACATTAGATGAAGGAATATGTTTTCTTCTCTGTCTGGTATGAGAGAAAGAAGAGACTCAGTGTGTAAAGAGGGCTTGGCTGAGGTGAGTGGGCAGTGAAAAGATGGATAAGCAGAGGTGCCTGTGACTGCCAAGGCTGAGGCCAGGCACGTGACAAATCATTTCACGTACTCCTCAGAATGACCCAGGTTACTCAGATGGAATTAAGACTCAGGAGAGAAGCAGTTAACTCAGTCACACAATCTCAATCCTTCCCAAGCCAGCCACAGTGGAGGATGAGGGTCACCAGCTAAGCAGGGCACATAAGTCAGCAAGAGGACAAGCCTGCCAGGGATGAGTGCACAAATCAGTGTATACTCCAGAGGTCAGAGCCTGGTGTGGATGAGTGGAATTCAAGTCTCAAAAGTTTGCTCTCTTTTAGAGCAGGGCACAGAGCCGTGTGGTCCATACAGGTGTGCTCGGCAGCATGAGGCATGGGCCCAGAAGACAAGGCAGAGATTCACATTCTGGTCATCACAAGAAAGTAGGAGTGGTGGCTTCTCACAGTGAGGAAATTAAAGAGGCAGTACACAGAAGAGGACAGGCCAATGACCAACAGAGACAAATATAAGTGTGGAACTCCAACTGTCACCTGGGCACTGCAAATGGCAGCACAGTGTGTCATTTACACAGGTAAAGTTTAAAAAGTCTGGCAATGTCATCTAAGTCACTAGATAGTGGAGAACTGAGCGACCTGTGAAAACTGTATGATGTTTATAAATCAGCAATTCTGCTTTTCCTTTGTCTCCTAGAGAAAAAGCCCCAAGCCTGGGGCTGGCAACATATAAAGATGCCCACTGACAGCTGGAAACACAGAAAGCTAAATGCCGTTCAGTAGGAAATGGCCCTATATAGAGTGGTATGTTCACACATGGGATGCCATGCCCTTGTTGAAAAGAATTTGAGGTGGAAGGACATGAGTTCCCAAACACGGTGAGCTCCCGTTCTCTCTGATTCCTCCCCCACAGTTGCTTCCTTTTTCCACTTTATTCTTTTCTGAACACATTCCAGTCAGGCCTCCCAAGCCTCTGTCTACCCAAACTACTCTATTCAAACTTTCCAGCAACCCCTACATGCTCAGTCCCCGGATTAAGTCAACCATCTCGTTGCTTGGCCCTCTAAAGCACTTGCCTTATTGACCCTGCCCTTTCAGGGAACACTTTCAACACCCTGCCACCTTTCTTTAATCAGTTGCCAGATCTTTCAGACGACTCACCTCGAATGCTCAGGGCTGGTCCCGGGACCCACGTCTATCTACACTGTCTCATAGGTTTAAATGCCATCCATGTGCGTGCAACTGGACTCTGCACTTGCGATCACATGTCACACTGTCTTCCTGACATCTCCAGCATCACAAGCTGGAAGTTTAAAACTCTTGCTCTTTTCCTGTCCTGGCACCTGTTCTGTCATGGCTTTCCCATCGCAATCAGTGGAAACCCCATCCTTAGGCCTCCTCACCCATACCACTGCGACAGCCCCTCCTGTCTTCCCACTCTACCGCCATCTCTTGCAGCCAGTGAGTTTTCAGAGGAGACTTTAGAACAAGCTGCCCCCTATGAAAACCCCACCATTGCTGCGACTCATGGCGATCCTAGGGACTCAGTCACACGACTTCAATCTTTCTCTGAGCCTGGCCCCCACCACACTGGTCTCAGCAGAGGTGGCCATGCTGAGCTCTGTGCTTGTACCACGTCCTCCTCTGATGCCATTAGGGCTTCCTCCATGTCTCAACCCCCTTTTTGTTCAAATCCATTTTCCCTGAAGTCAATATTAAGATGCATATCCCCTACCTCTCCTCTTTCCTATCTTACTTCAACATTTACAGTCATACCTGGGGTTGGTTCAAAATCCCCTGGGTGTTCCCAAATCCTCAGAGGCCAAGTTCCTCATATAAAAAGACAGAATTTGCCTTGCACTTACATAATCCTCCCACACACTTTCAATCATTTCTAGATTACTTATGATACCCAACACAATGCAAATGTTATGTCAATAGCTATTATGTCACAATATTTAGGAAATGAGGATATGAAAAAAAGTCTCTACCAGTTACAATCTTCAGTTAGTTGAATCTGAGGATGCAGAACATATAAATATGAAGGGATGGCTGTGCTTAAATTTTATTACAGAACTCAAGGAAAGCAATCCACAGAACTGCAGAACATGGTATGAAACCCAAGACCAACCTTTCACGGAAGGGGAGAAAAATCACCTACCACAAAGAAAAGACATCATCAGACAAAAGACATCACCATGTGATTTGGGTGGCTGCAGGTTTCTGTACTGAGCAAGGTCTGCTGAGGACCATAACCCACCTAACAGTTAATATTTGTGGAAGGAAGGATAGAGCTGTATTTAATACTGCTTAGTTCATGCTGTTTATGTAAATTACAGTGAAGTATTTTAGGTGAACACTTTTTGGAATGGAACTGGATCCTTAGGAGGTCTAAAACAACAAGGAACAGATCACTAATTTGATTAATGCTTGAATTTTACCTGTGACTATCACCACGTGTGGCTCTGACCACATCAAGGAGCAGGAAAGAGCCAGCCTCTGCCTGTGGGGAGCACTGAGGCAGGGGACAGATTACCACCCCACATACCAGGACACAGTGAGCAGGCTTACATTGGCAGAAGCCTGGGCCTGGCCTATCTGTAGCCAGCCCTGCCAGGGATAACAGTTAGGGTGTTGTGAGTGATCCCACTTGGTAGCGAGCCCTTGGTGTGCCTGGATCTCCTCCAGCTTGTTGAGGAGCTGGGTGTGGGCCAGCAATCACTCACCTGGGGTAGCTACTGATTCTGAGGAATTGCTTTGAGGATGTTCAAAGATGCCTTTCCACAGTTGGTGAGGCCACAACTCGGCCAAAATTCTCTTGAATCCCTTTTCAGATCTGCATATTCCTTCTCTCCCACTGGCTCTTCCTCTCCCACTGGGCTTCACTTTAGATACACCCCATTCCCTGGAGGATTCTCAGGATAGCCAGTCTTTCAGAAGACTGCCCTTGGGCTTCTGAAGCTTGTTTTTCTCTGCACTGGGAGAACTGGGAGTGCCTGGGATTTATGTCATCCCTTCAGGTAGCCTGTGGCCAGAACAGAGTTCCCTGAGGCTTAGGCTGAGACCTCCTTTTATGGCTTGGGTCCACTCCTCCAGCGTCTGCTCTGCTCCCCCAATCCTTCATCTTCTATTCCCTGAGGGTACCTCTTTAAGAAAAACTGCATGTGAGTCACCCTATCAGGGTCTACTTTGGAGACGCTTCCTAAGCACATTTGATTGCTTTTAGGGGCTTTTGATAAGGCTGGTGATAGCTCAGCTTCAGCAGTCATGGAGGCATCTCTCCTCTGGGCCACGTGCATTGGGGTTGGGCCTGCAAGGGGACCTGCTGAGGTCTGTGTCAGTAGATCTGGAAATGTAGACCCAGAGCACAAGCAGTGGCAGTGGCGGCAGGAGAGCCGAAACGCAAGTGATTTATGAAAGTCGATGGCATTTTTAAAGTGGGCTGGGGAAATGGCAAGATGGATCTCAGAACTGAATTGATTTAAAGGGTAAGTATTGAGGTTGAAAGATTGATTGAGAAGAGAGGAGTGAGGTAATGGAAGGGCACTGGGGAGGGGCCAGCAGGATGGTTTTATAAAGTTAATGTGATTTGCAGTCAAGGTCGAAGGGCTCTGCTGGGGTCCTGTGCTGTCCTGGGAGTAAGCTGGAGTGGCAGATGATTTATTGCATGGAAGCTATGCGTGCCCCTATTATTATTTTTTGTTATTGTTGACTGTTATTTAGCATTCTTCCTGGGCTCTGTTTAAACATCTGTTCTTCCCTGGGTCCAGCATCTTCCCTTAGACTGGAGAACCAGACAGACCTTCCTAACGGACCGCCCTTCAGTGCTTGGACAACTTCAGATAACAACATGTCCAACCTACCCTCCAACCCATCAGTGGAAATATTAAATTTTAAAATGACATCGAGGCCTAGAAGATTTGGAAAATTTTCATAAAGATTATTGCCTGGAACTCGCTATGTGGACCAGGCTGGCCTTGAACTCACAGCGATCTGCCTGACTCTGCCTCCTGAGTGCTGGGATTCTATGCCTGGTAAAAGATCACATTCTTAAAAATTATCCTGCTCTTCAGCAAGGGAGTATGGAGGGGGAGCCAGGTGACACCCAGACTGTGCAGCCACACTCCAAGATTCAACTGCACACAGTGATCATTTATCCATTCTGAATTTGGGTATGTGTTTACCAGTGGGATTCTGGGAGTGGGGCCTGCCTGTCAAAGCTGAATGGGGAACAGACACCCAAACATTGCTGTCATCTTGACATGTACAAAGGAATGGGGAGCACGATGGAGGTAACGTGGAGGTCAGGTGGGGAGGACAAGGCAGCTGGAGGAGGCAGGGAGGCCAGAGCTGAGCTTGAGGTTGAATGAGTGAATGAAGCAAGTGAGTTGCGCACATGGAAGGCTGGGGGTGCAGGGGACGTGCCCGGCAGTAGAGCAGTAGAATGTGGAGGAATCAGAACCCAGGACATTTGGTTGGCTCCCAGGCTCTCAACCCTGACCTTGAAGAAACCATTCTCTGAGTTCCCACCAAGATTCCCAGTGGAATTTCTACCCACAGCCTAAATCCACACTATGCAAAGTCAAGGGCATGATGAGCTCGCTGGTTATGTATCTCTAATCAAGAAGCAGCAAGCAGGAATTTGAAAGCATAAAAAAGTGGTTGTCTACCATTTCCTGGCTTGGCAGTTCAGGGGAGGAGACCAGGATCTGGAGCCCTAAGGCCCAGCAGCCTCTGGGCCCCAGATTTCTACCTATGAAGGGGAGCAAAATACTAATCTGCTCACTTCCCAGGCTGTGGTAAGGCTGAAAGGAATGAGCAGCATGGCATGCGCTTGGCTAGCAGAGGCGTGCTGGGGAACGGTGCTTAGCACTGTTTCTAGCTCTGCAGGCCCAGCCTCTTGAAGCCTCCCCACTTCTGAACCTTATCTAGGAGCTGCTGGCCCAGGATTCCTCAGCACTTACTGCTTCCTCCATTCCCATTCACCCATTCACCAAAAGCCTGCAGTCGGCGAGTCGATGTGATTCGATATCAATTATAAATTTCATTTTCGGCCTGCCTACAAGCCATTAGCCTAGATCAATAGTCTCCACCCTTGGTTAAGCAATCATTGAGGCTGTTGATAATTTCAGTAGATGCGGAGCAGGGTCCCAAGCTGCCTGGGTCAGGGAGTCAAAGCATCCTCCTGGCCTAGGCCTGACTCAGTTCAGTCCTGTCCTGCAAATCAAACATTTACTGTCATCTTCAAACAAGGTCATGACCAATGCTCCAGTTATCTGGGGCTACAAGGTCAGACTGATGCTCCTCTGGCCTAGTGTCTAATAGTACCTGTGCCCTGAGTGTTTCATAATAATGTTATGAACATCAGGCACCTTCACAAGGAAATAAACTTGTTTGCCTGTCAGCTGGTCTATGATATCTGGGAAGAAAAGCAGACCCTGAGTGTTTCATAATAATGTTATGAACATCAGGCACCTTCACAAGGAAAGAAACTTGTTTGCCTGTCAGCTGGTCTATGATATCTGGGAAGAAAAGCAGGAAGAAGGAGTTTGAGCTTCCAGCACTTGTCTACTGGAAACAATAGCCTTATCTCCTGGCACATGGGCCTTGGGCAGCAGCAGTGTATGGGCTGGACAGGCGTAGGGGACTGCTGGGAGTGTATGTTCTTAGCCTGTGTTCTTTTAAGAAGTATTTTATTTATTACTATTTTTTTGTGTGTATGAATGTATTGCCTGCATGCATATAAGTGAACCTATGTTGTGTACTGCCCATGCAGAGCAGAAGAGGGCGTCAGATTCCCCTGGAACAGGAGTTATGGACAGTTGTTAGCTGCTGTGTGGGTGCTGGGAATCGAACTCGGGTCCTCTATAAGAACAACCAATGCTCTTAACCACTGAGTTATCTCTCCAGCTCCTTAGCCTGTGTTTCCCTTTTCTTTTCTTTTCTTTTCTTTTCTTTTCTTTTCCTTTCTTTTCTTTTCTTTTTCTTGTCTTGTCTTTTTCATTTTTGTCTTTTTTGGGACAGGGTCTCCCTGTAGCCCCAGCTGGCCTGGAACTTGATATGTAGACCAGGCTGGCCTCAAACTCACAAAGATCTTCCTCCCAAGTGCTGGGATTAAAGGAGTGTACCACCACACCCAGCTAGTCCATAAATACCCTGGTCCTTAAACTCTTTATATGGGTGATGGGGAGTTGATTAATCACTGCCCAGCCCTGCAGGTGGCTTCCAGGATAGAGTCTAGATGTGGAGGAACCTGGCTGACTGAGGCCAAGGCTGAGTGTTCTAGGTAGATCTGCTCTGAGAGTGGCCCCTTTGTCTTCCTCGTACTCTGCAGATGGCATGTGGGAAGCACCACTGTTGCTCCCATAAGCATTGACCTAAGGCCCTCTCCTTCCCTGCCTTCAGGGCCCCTTCCTGCCCACACTGCAGCCTGCACCATCACCTGATATCATGGCCAATCTCCTTACTTCCTTGCCTAAAACCCTGGCTGGATGCAAGCTTTTCACCGCCTTCCTGTCCTGCAGCTGCTGGAGGGGCTTGCAGCTTCTTGCCCATGCCTCTGGGCTTGGCTTTCTCTGCTTGGGATGGCTCTTCCCTCCTGCTGCCTGGATCCTGGTTGGCGTATAAATATGCCAAGTGCCTACAAGGTTCAATAGCCCTGGGTGTTTGAATCCAAGCAATCCTGTTTACCCAGGAAGGCTCTGGTCAACAGCAGTCTACAAACTGGGGATGGGGGTGTGGGGGTAGGTAAGCTGTTTTTCCAAGCTGGCAAGTTCTATAACCTCTCTAGGGCTCACTTTTCTTATCTGAAATATAGGATCACAGTGGTCCTTTTCTCCAAAAGGGTCTTTGGAGGCTGGAAGGAGATTCTGCAGATATACCTGGAGAATATAGCAAGACTTCAGAATGGAAGTTCCAGCAGAGCACTGGCATGCACACCACACACACACACACACACACACACACACACACACACACACACACGGAATTCTAAAGTGAGCCGGACCAAGAAGCATGCTTTTGAAGAGGTTGTCTAAAGCAGTTATGGGGCTCTGAAATGTGACATGGAAACAGTGGCCTTGTCTTGCTTGTTGCAAAGTAAAGTGGCCCTAGGGCATCTCTTTGGCCAGCAGTGCTCACAGTCCACCCAGGGCCTACCAGGCAGGGATGGGGAAGGTCTTGCCCCATAGAGGGCATAAGTGAGGTTGTTTCCTGAGACATGTCAGCTCTGTAGCATGGTCACATAAATTCTCCAAGCATCAACAGTGGGTACTGCTATCACCAAATGTTTGGAAAGTGCTCGAATACTTAAAATATGTATCCGACTCCAAATACAGGTGGGAGGAAAAGGTGTCTGAGTCTGCAGCATCCAAGATGGCTATTATCACCCCCTCCAATATGGAAGTTAATATAAAATAGCAATCAAATTTGGGATTCCTCCACATCATTAGGTTAATGGGACCAGGCCTGCTTGAGCAGGGCATACACCTTTATACCTATGACCAACATTGTTGGACTCAGAGAGTACCACCTCCACAGAACCCTCATCCTTCCATGTCTGTCTAATCCTGATCTCCCCATCTTATCAGCCTGCAGCTGAGTGGGGCAGCAGATCCTGTCTGAGATGGTCAGGAAAGAGGGGGTGGCATGACTCCAACCTTTCCTTTTGGTCTTTGTACTGGTGACAGCATCTTGAGACTCCATGAGAGAGAGCAGATGCTTATTAGAATCAGACAGCTGTTAAAGGACAGCATTTATCTCCACCAGTCACAGATGAGGATGTATTTGGAGGCTGTATTTGGGAGGAGGCTGCTTCGACTTCAGAATCCTGGGTTTAAGCCTGTGATCTTATTTGTGCTCAGACTTTGAATATTTAACTCCATATTCTCTCATCTTATAGGGTTGGTGACAGGCTTGAAATGAGAGATTTGCATGTGAATGGAAAGTTCACATGTGCCTAGCATATTCCAAACCTCCAAGATTTCCTGACTTTCCACAGAATAGAGTGGGAGGGCAGGATGTGAAGGATGGTGACGGTGTACTAAGTCCATGTGTTAATAGTGGGACTCATACTGTGATTCCATGTTTATAAAATGACCAAAGAAAACCACTCAATGAGGAGAGAAATAAAAAAATAATCACCCTGTGATACACACACTAAGGGGTTTTCTGGAGTCAAGGAATGGCCTGTATGTTGCTCTGGATGGCAGTCACTAGATAGACAGTTAAGACATGCATTTACTATATATCAGTCCCTCTTCATCCTGAGGAACAGGTCCAAGATGCCCCCGTGGATGCCTCAAAATGCCAATACTACTGGACTCTATAGAATCTCTGTTTTCTTCTAGCTGTACAGATAACTATAATCCAGCTTAGAACATTAACCTTCTCAGATGTTTCTTTCTGGCTTACGAGTTTAGTCAGTATCACTACTCTTGTGCCTTGGAGCCATCATTATCAAAATAAGGATTACTCAAATGCAAGCACTTCGTGACTATGACGACCAATCTGATATCCAAGATATCTATTGAGTGACTAAAGGGTAGGTAGCATATACAGTGTGGACACACTGGATAGAAGGATGATTCATGTGGTACAGAGTAAGAAGTCAAGAGATTTTTATCATGCTACATCTGGAGTCAGAATATGGTAAACAATTTAAAATTTATGAATTCTTTATTTCTTGATTTTTTTTCATTTAATATTTTTTAACCATAGTTGATCACGGGTAACTGAAACCTCAGAGGAAGGAGACCATATAAGGAAATTATGCCCCAATATAAACAAATTAAAAAATAGAAGTAAACAATGAAAACCATAAGCAGTATTTAAAAAAATCTATTTACAATGTGCTTTGAGGCCACTGTCATTCAAAGATCCTTGAATTAGGAGCCTTTATCTCCTCTAATCAGGCTCCCTGGACTTTTTGCTGATCTGAGAGCCTTTGTAATTTCATATTAGTTCTGAGAAATTTTCTGGAAGTCACATTCAGGAGACAGGGTGTTCTCTGTGTGAGGTGAGGGCCTGGGCAGCAATAGAGTACGTCTAGGCTCAGGCACCTTAGCATCAGGGGAGGAATCAGCTACCAGCAAGATTACCAGAATCTGGCCTGGATATAAGGAGACAGCCATGTGAAGGAGACCCAGGTGTTCCCTTCTCTCTTTAGGCTCCTGTCTGTGAGGCCTCTGTTCCCTGACTGAGCTCCAACCAACACCCTGTGTCCTAGTTAGCTTTAACTTGTCAACTTGACACAGCCTAGAGTCATCTGAGAAGAAAGCCTCAGTTGAGGAATTTCCTAGATCAGATTGACCCGTGGGCATGTCTGTGGGAGACTGTCTAAATTAACTGTCCTGTACAGGAGGGCCCAGCCCAGTGTGGACAACACCACACCTAGGCATATGGTCCTGGACTAGCTGAGCACGAGGGAGCCTGAGAGTGCACTAGCAAGCAGCATCATGCTGTGGTTTCTGCTGTACTCCTCAGGCTGAGTTCATTCTCTGATCAGAGGCAACACTGTGTGGAATAGTAAGCAATCTTGTCTTCAGGTTCCTGCCCTGACTCCCCTCAATGATGGACCGTGGCCTAGAAGTATAAGATGATGCCCTTTCCTCCCCTAAGTTGTTTTGGTTAGAGTGCTTTATCACAACAGTAGCATTACACTAGAACACCCTGGCTCTCCCCTCCAGGAATGGCTTTCATGTACCCTTTCTTGGCACAGCTCACTGAACTCTCTGCTACCTTCAAGACCCTCACTGAGCAAGATGCAGGCAAAGCCAGCTGCTGTATCACATATCTGATTGCATGTCTTTGTGGCTTTATGCTAAGGGACATGAATGTAATCTCTCCTAGGGAGCCCTCACTGGATGTGGCCTGCTTGGGCAGATACAGCATTGGGTCATCGTGGACACATTCTGGGAAGTCACATCAGACTAAGCAATCAGAAAGGGGTGTGGATCCCAGGGTTGCCCTTCAGAGTAGAAACTTCCAGAACTCTGAGCAAGTCCCTGGTCAGCTGGTATGAGTCAGGTGTCTCCTGGATTATCATTCCCTGGCAACATCTCAAATTGTCCCACAAACCGTGAACATGACCCAAGAACTTACATGCCTCTTGTTCTATCCCAACCTCCAGAGGCAGCTGTTTGTATAGATCTTTATGTGGTCATGTGCTGGATAATAATGGTTTGGTCAATGAGGGGTGACATGTAGATGGTGTCCCATGATATTATGATGAAGCTGAAAATTCTTCAATGCCAATGACACCCTAACTATAAGACTGGGTACAACACATTGTTCATGTGTTTGTGGTGATGCTTGTGTTAACCTATTTTTCTGTCCGTTGTATAAAAGTATAGAAAGCATAGGGCTGGAGAGATGGCTCAGCTGGCTGCTTTTGTAGAGGACCCACATTCGGTTCCCAGCACCCACAGGCAGTTCATGACTGCCAGAAACCCCAGTTCCAGGGGGATCCGACACCTTCTTCTGGCCTCTGTAGGCATCAGGCACATGAGGTACAAATATGTATATGCAGGAACTCTCACATATTCAGAAAAAAATGTACATGACATATAACTATATATGGTATATAATACTTGATAATAATAATGTTATTTGTATATTTAATATACTATATTTATAATCATTATTTAGACTATACATCTACTTATTTTTTAAAAAGCTAACTGAAAAACAGGTAGAAGTCAGTTATATTAATGATATTGTCCTGTGGAGGCTGATATGTGTGTTTGTGCGTTAGTTTTTAGTAAAATGTCTAGAGTATAAAAAAGTTAAGACTTGAGGGGCTGGAGAGATGGCTCAGCAGTTTAGAGCACTGGCTTCGATTCTCAGCATCCACATGGTAGCTAACAACCATCCGCAACTCCAGTTCCAGGGGATCCAACACCCTCTTCTGACCTCCTTGGGCATTGCACAACACAGATACACTTACATACATGCAGGCAATACACTCATACGAATAAAATAATAATAATAACAAATATTAAAAAACAAAGTGTTTTCTTTAAAAAAGTTAAAATTTGGAAAAGGCTTATACAATAAGGATAAAAGGAATATTTGTACGTTTTTATAGTGTATTTGTGCCTAAAATTATCATAAAGAGTAAAAAAATTTTAAATTTAAAAGTTTAAAAACTATCCATGCTGATGGACATCTTTAATCCCAGAACTGGGAAGGCAGAGAGAGGTTGATTTCAGTGAGTTGGGAGCCAGCCTGGTCTACATAACAAGTTCCAGGCCAGCCAGGGCTATAGTGAAACCCTGTTTCAAAAAAAGTTTATGAAGTAAAAAAGCTATGGTAAGCTAAGGCTAACCTATTATTGGAGGGAGAAAAAATAATTTTCATACACCCAGTGTCAGCAGTGTTCAGTGATGTCTTGGGCCTCCACACTCATCTCCAGTTACACACTGACTCACCCAGAGCAACTTCCGGCCCTGACAAGCCCCACTGGGCAAGTGCCCAGTACAGCTGTACATGTTTATCTTCCAGGCTGTGTTTTATTAGACCTTTTCTGTATTTAGACACATGACTTGTACTACAATTGTCTGCAATACATTGTAAGATACTGTAAAGCTTTGTAGCCTAGGAACCGTACACTGAGGCTGTGCCATAGAGCTTAGGTGTGTACTAAGCTGTCCCCTCAGGTTTATATATGTGATGTTGGCAGACGATGACATCACCTAATGATGCATTTCTTAGGGTTCATCCCTGTCACAGGGGACACATGACTACAGTTTTCCCTCCCCAGTGTGAATACCCTCATATTTCTAAATAGTATTCAGGTATTGACACTTTGTGCTTTTCCCTTTCTAAGTGCTCTCTATTGACTTTTTTACTATGGAAGAGGATTCTGTCTCTTTCCCTCCCCTACTCTTCCCACATGTAAGCATCTTCCTCATTGTTCCCTTATAGTTGTATTGTAAATTGAATTAGAACCGTTACAGAACTTCCGTGTTAGTATTGCATAACCGCTAGTCCCATTTGCGCTACCCATGTGCCATCATAATTTTTCTCCTTTCACTGTACTCATTTTCCCGGAGTTTGTCTTGCTTTTATGTTTACTTAGCTCTCCATTAGCTATTGATTATTCAACCTTAAACATTGTATCAGTTCCCTATGACCAATCCCCATTTGTTCAAAGGCTGTGAACACTTTCTTTTTTAAAAAAATTATTTTTATTTTATGTGCATGAGTGTATTGCCTGCATGCATGTAAGTGCACCCATGTAGTGCAATGCCCATAGAGGTCAGAAGAGGGTGTCGGATTCCCCTGAAACTGGAGTTATGGATGGTTGTTAGCCACAATGTATGTGCTGGACATTGTACCCAGGCCCACTGCAACAGCAGTCAGTGCTGTTAAAAGTCATTGCATTTTATCACTCTAAGGGTCTATAGCTCCCCTGGAGACCTGCAGAATAATTTGAAGAGGTTTGTAAATAGTATTGGGTTAGGAACAAGCAAAGGCCTTAGCATTAGACAAACTGGAATATCAATCCTACCACATATTGCCTGGACACTCAAGATTCTCCTCCCACACCTTTCAATGATACTTCATTTTAGTGTAGTCATGAGAAATAAGTACAGAAAATGCCTGGAGCACTGAGGGCATTGAACAAATGTTAATTTACTTTCTTGTGGGGAAAAAAAAATCCCAAGAACAAAGCCGCAGAAAACACTTGCTCCCACTCACGAGCACTCTCTTTTCCCTGTAGTACTACCCAGGTTCTGCACACTCATGGGGCTCCCAACATACCCACTATGCAGAATTTGGCCAGTTACTGTAGTTTTGCTTATCAGAAGATAAGTGAAGCTTCCTCAACAGTCACAAGTTTGTCCTGAAACATTCCAAACAAAGGTAGAAACTCCAAGAGAAAATATTGAAGGATTAGTGACATAAAAATAAACACTTATGGACATCTAGAATTTTAAAAAAATTCTAACATTTAACTGAACGAGAAGTGTAGATTGGGTAAATTTTTAAAAATATTTGCAACATACAAGTCAGACAATGGTAAGGATAGGCTTTCCTAAAAATCTTGATGAGTTAAAGCATAGTCAGGTCACAAGCTTCATGAGCTAATGCTTCCCCAAGACTCATTCATTCATTCACTCATTAATTAATTAATTAATTCACAAATTTATTGTGTCCTCACCAGGCACTGAGGGAATAATATTGTTCAAATAGAGAAATGGTGCCAGCCCTCAGAAACCACACAGCCCAGTGTAGGGAACATATTTAAAAGTCACTCTCAGGGGGCTGGAGAGATGGCTCAGGGGTTAGGAGCACTGACTGCTCTTGCAGAGGACTCAAGTTCAATTCCCAGCACCCACATGGTAGCTACAAATCATTTAGCTCCAGTTCCAGGGGAATTAGAAGCCCTCTTCTGACCTCCACAGCATTGCATGACACAAGTGCACACACATGTAGGCAATACACTCATACACGTAAAATAAAAATTATAAATAAAATATTTTTAAAAAGTCACTCTCAGGAGTATGTGATTGTCACCTTAGGGAAATACTGTAGAGGAAAAGGAAAAGCATAGGGCAAGGACCCAGTATGGAGTAGGGTCAGGAGAAGGACTGATGGGAGGGGCTGAGGGGTGGAGAGTGAACAGGAGTTAGAGGAAAGTGAATGGTCGGGAGTTAAAGGAAGTGTCCTGTGAGGCAGGCTTTATGAGCCATGGTAAGAACTGTAGACTGTAATCTGTGCCAAAGGTTTCCAAGTTGCCGTATAGCCTTCAGCTATATAACAAAAAACAGTGCCAGACAGGAGAAACCTCCCTTTGAGTTGTTGGTCAGGGTGGTCCAAATTACACAAGCTATTGCCATAACCCTTGATTGTCCCAGAACTTGAAGGTAAGACTCTACTGCTAAAGACAGGACATACTTTGGACATAGGATTTGGAGCAGTGGACCTGGAACTGGCCTGGAAGCCACCTTCCTGAAGCCTAGCTCTCAAAGTTTTGGAGAACACTATGCAAGCTGCTAAGGGAGAAGATCAATTGATGGTCCAACCCCAGCTTTAAGGCCTAATAACTACAACAATGACTGACACAGCAAAATATATTGGTGCTGTAGTGGCACTTTTATCTTGGGAGTAATCAACAGCTATCTAATTACTCAATGGGAGATAACTTATGTCTGGTACTGCAAACTTAGCCAAATACACAGGGCTGTAGAGGTCATAGATCTTACAGAAAATACCAAGGGCATCACATTCCTAGACAAATGTAATTTCTTACTGTGTGCTAAATATGGATACTTACATTTACTGACAAGTATTCCAGTCACTACTCATCAAAGAAGCTTCTTTTGCAACAGACGGAGACTATTACAGAGTTCCACAATTAGTCACACAAAGAGAATAAACGTCCATGAAATGCCCAACCTTAAGTGACACATCTACAATGGAACCTCTACACGAAACATAGCGGAACAAGGGGTATAGAGAATAGTAACGCATCTCTCAACTCTCATCAACAAAGCACAAATGGCCAAAGCATAGAGAATAAGTCTTCAGAGTGTGGATCCTTGGTCATGACTCCTGTAGAGTCTTACAGGCTCCTGGGGACCTTGCTCATATGAATCTACAGCAATGGTGACAGAGGCACAAGACCCATGCAAACTCAGGCAGATAAAAACCCAGCATAGAACTGTGGAAATGGGCAGCAGGCCCCAATCTTAGTGAAAACCTATTGGGCAGCTGATTACTTTTGGTGAGAAAGAGCTGATCTTTAAGGGAGTAATTCTAGATGGGATGACTAGACCCCAGTGGATGAACTTGCACTGCGTGACATCTGGCGACACTAACTTGACTTGATAGCCCTTAACATAAATGACAGAATGCATGATATCCAGTGTGTGTGGGGGCTATGGGAGGGTGCCAATGGGGAAGTGGGTATAAGATGTTTTGTGTGAAATACACATACACACACACACACACAAAGACTTGTGGATTTTAATCTGTGCCAAAGTTCTCCAAGTTGGAGGGTCGGGGAGGGAACTGAAGAAAGGCACAAGACTTTATTTACATTTGAAAAGATGGCTTTGACCAGATTAGAGGTGATGATAACCTGAGATGAATGGGATAGGCAGAGAGGAGACCTCTTTGGGAGGCATACTTCAGACTTGCAGAGCAGGGTAGGCCATGGCAATAACCACTGATGCAGGCGGTACACATGGGCACCAAGAAATCCCCAGAGAAGACTGGGGAAACTGGGCTGGAGCCATAAGAGCACTGATTGCTCCTGCAAGAGGACCTGGGTTTGGTTCCCAGCACTCACATGGCAACTAACAACCATCTGTAACTCTGGTTCCAGGGGATCTGATTCCCTCTTCTGGCCTTTGCAGGCATTGCACACATGTGGTGCACATATAGACATGCTGACAAAGCATTCATTCACATAAATGTTAACTAAGTCTAAAAAATAAAAAAGATTGGTGGAGTCATCAATCCAAGTCCTGTGACATTAGGATGCTGGAGAGGCAGCAATCCCAGAGGGCCATACTGGGATCAGAACAAGTACTACTGAGCCTGGAGAGATGGGCATGAGCCAGACCCAGTTCTGGTCCTTAGAAGGACCTGGTCCCTGTGCTCTCTGCAACCTGTGTTCATCACAGTGCAAGCAGAGGAAGGTGCATGGAGGGTACAGTAGAAGAGAAGGGAGTGTGGGTATGAGAGTACAGCATATCTCCAAGGCCTGACCATGCAGAGCTACCCCCATCCCTCTCAGGAAGGGAGGTCCTAACTTGTGTTTTGTTTTCTATTTTGAAAAGAAACAGCAATTAAGTCTAGGTCAAGGAACACACAGGAAGGTTTAGCAAACACAAGCCATTTTTCTTCTGGGAAAGTTGTCAGGACTAGAGTGACTGTCTTTTCCATTCCCATCCTGGGAACATGGGTCATTGGAGGATGAGCTTGCCAGCTCGACAGGAACAAGACAGCAGGACAGTCTCCCTAGGGAGTTAAGAGCCAGGTGGGAGCTAAGTGAGCAGGGGCAGTGCCACCTGGTTTCACTGGGCAGAGTTTCAGTGTGTGTGTGTGTGTGTGTGTGTGTGTGTGTTGATATCTGCCTCATCTGTCTACAGGTTTTTGGAAGTTGAACTCAGTCAAGTTGGGACAGATGACCACACTTCATGCTGTGGTTTAGATGTGGTTTCTTTTTTTTTTAATTTTTTAATTTTTTAATTTTTTGGTCTTTTTGAAACAGGGTCTCCCTGTAGCCCCTGTTGGCTTGGAACTCACTACACAGACCAGGATGGCCTTGAACTCACAGAGATCTACCTGCCTCTGCCTCCAGAGTGCTGGGATTAAAGGCATGTGCCATCATGCCTGGCTTAGATGTGGTTTCTATCAAAACATATGTTGATGCCCAATTTCTCAATGCAAAAATATTGATAGGTGATGATGAGGTTTTTGGCCGGTAATCACATCACGGGGTCTCCATCAGGATGAAGGGATTAATGTGTTCCTAAGACAGCAGGTTAGTTATAGCGACAATAGGTTATGAAGTGAGCCGGCTTCTCCCCTCTGTCTCTTTCACACACATGTCCACTACTCTCTTCTGCTCTCTGTTACCAGACCCTCACTGGAGTCTAGCACGTGCTGACACCATGTTCTCAGACTTCAGAACTGTGAGCTAAATAACCTTTTTCCTTTTTAAAAAACATTTATTTATTTTTATTTGTGTGTGTGTGTGTGTGTGTGTGTGTGTGTGTGTGTGTGTGTAAGTCATAGGATAATGCTAGGGAATTGGTTGTCTACTTCTAGTTTACTTTCATACTGCTGTGATGAAAACACTGACCAAAACCTACTTGTAGAGGAAAGGGTTTATTTGGCTTACAGCTCACAGTCCATCGTCAACGGAAGCTAAGGCGGGACCTCAGGGTAGGAACCTGGAGCACAGACCATGGAGGAGTGCTGCTTACTGCCTTGCTCCTTTGGCCCATGCCTGTTCTGCTTTCTTTTTTTGAAAAATATTTTAATTATTTTTATTTTTATGTGCATGAGTGTATTGTCTGCACGTATGTAAATCTGCCCATGTTGCGCAATGCCCGCGGAGGTCAGAAGAGAACATCAAATTCCCCTGGAACTGGAGTTATGGATGGTTGTTAGCTGCCATGTGGGTGCTGGGAATTGAACATGGGTTCTCTGCAAGAGCAGTCAGTGCTCTTAACCACTGAGCCATCTCTCCAGCCCAATGTATTTTATTTATTATCTTTAGTTTATGTGTATGAGTATATTGCCTGCACATATGTAAGTGCACCCATGCCATGCGATTCCTGTGGAGGTCAGAAGAGGGCATCGAATCCCTTGGAAATGGAGTTACAGAGTGTTATTAGCTGTCACGTGGGTGCTGGGAACCAAACCTGGGTTCTCTGCAAGAGCAGCCAATGTTCTTAATTACTGAGCCATCTCTCCAGCCCTTCAACCTGCTTTCTTATACAAACAGAACAATCTGCCCAGAGCTGGCACTGCCCACAGTGGGCTGGGCCCTCCCAAATCACTCAACAATCAAGAAAATAATGCCCAACAGACATGTTCACGAGCGAGTCCAATGGAGGCAATTCCCTCAGTTGAAGGTCCCTCTACCCAGGTGTGTCAAGCTGACAAAGCTACCCAGCATGAATCATGAAATGTTTGGGGGATTGAACTCAAGTTGTCAGGTTTGGCCTCAAGTGCCTTTATCTGCTGAGCCATCTCACTGGCTGTGGTAGTTTGTATTGAAATGTGCCCTATAGGCTCAAGTATTTCAATACTTGGCCTCAGTTGGTGGTGCTGTTTATGAAGGCTCAGAAGGTGTGGCCTTGCTGGAGGAAGCACATCACCGGGGGCGGGGTTTGAGAATTCATACTTCCAGTTAATCTCTCATCTTTTTGCTCTGGCTGCCTCCTGTCATGCCTCCCTTGCTATGGTAGACTCTTATGCCTTTGGAACTGTAAGTCAAATAAACTCTTCCTTCTATAAGTTGCCTTGGTCAGAAAATGAGCTAATACACTGGCCCTGCCTCTTTATAAATAATACAGCCTTAGCTGTTCTGTTAGAGCAACAGACTAAGGCAGCTGTGCCTTCAGGTAACTGATGTAAGGCTTTTCCTGGGAGGTTCCCAGTCTTTCCATCTCCTCCTAGCCCTAGAGAGAGAGATGAAGATACCCTTCAAGGTGATGGTGGTCTTCACCTGCTCGCTCAAGGTTGGCCTAATTGGGACCTATCAGGAGGTTAACAGTCTATGTAGTCCCCAGGGAAGGGAACTTTGGAAGCCCAGGCATCACCAGCCTATGAGAACAGCTTTTCAGTCAGACCCCAAAGCCTTCTTTTCCAGGACTGATTTTATTAACTCCCCAGGAGAGGAATCCTTGGTGTTTTACAAGTGACACAACACACCTACGTCATGATGAAATCTGGAGGTGTGTTCACATAGGCGTGTTCTGCAAGAATCTAGACCAGGTGGTGGCTGGATATTAGGGCTGGGGTTTACATTTTGACCATGTGTGGATTGATAACACACCCTGTCCTATTCCTGAAAGTTTTGAATTAGGTGAATTTTGATAAAAACTCTTCCATTTGGCAGAGTCCAGTTTCTTTGAGGCACACAAATGTCTAACTTTTGGTCTTAAGTGCTAGGAATGTCCCTAAGGAGAGTTATTTATTTTTAAAAATATTGTACTCATTATTTTTTATTTTACGTGTATGAGTGTATTACCTGTATGTATATAAGTGTACACCTGTGTGATTGCCTGAAGAGACGGTTGGATTCCACTGGAACTGGAGTTACAGAGGTTGTTAGTCACCATGTGGGTGCTGGGAATCGAACCCAGGTCCTCTGCAAGAGCAACCAGTGCTCTTCACCGTTGAGCCATCTCTCCAGGCCATGAGAGTTATTTTTTAACAAGCTGCAAGTCTAACTTGGTTCCTGACCTGGCTGTGGTCTCAGGGTATGCACCTTGCTTCCTTCTGCCTCCAGTTCTAACCGCATTTGTCCTACACACGCACACACATACACACACACACACACACGCACAGACACAGGGGTACCTACAATGTGCTGTCCTACCCCCCAGCCTATCAGCATCCTCTAGCCTCTACCTCTTTCTTCTACCCTGCCTCAGGTCAGCTCCCCATCATTCCTCAGCCCACAGCTCAAGAATCACTGTTTCCTGTGGCCACCTCCTGATGCTGTGTGTGCGGCACCTTCATTTGCAATCCCTGCTCTCAGAATGTCTCTGTCATGGCTTATGGTCAGACATTTTTGTGGGCAAGTGATTCTTTTATTAATGTCTGAAAAACCACACTAGAAACTTAACCTTGTCACACGTCTAACCAGATTGGGTGATATCACCTAGTTACAGAGGGCTCCTCAGGTTTGGTGTTGTTGACATTTGGGGACAGATAATTCTGTGTGGTAGTCCTATGTGCTGTGGGGGGTTTAGCAGCATCATTGGCTGCTACTCTCAGGATGTCAGTGGCACCCCTTGGTTAGAACAGCTCAAAAAAGGTCTCCAGACATTGCCCTATGTTCCTGAAGGGAAAATTCCCCAATTGAAAGCCACTGACTCAAATATTTAAAGGAAGTTAGGTGGGACTGGGGAGATGGCTCAGCGGTAAAGTGTTTGTCATGCAGATACAAGCATCTTAATTCAGATCCCTAGCTGGGCACAGTGGTGTGTGTCTATAACACTAGTGCTGGGGGTGAGACAAAGAAACAGATTTCTGGCCAGCCAGTCTAGCCAAATCAGTGAGTTCCAGGTTCAGAGCAGGCCCTGCCACAAAGAAGAAAGTGGAGAACAATAGCAGATACCTGAAGTTGCACATGCATACATGCATGTACACACATGGGTACATGTGAACACATGAACATGTGTACACATATATATACAAGAAGTTTGGGGTTTCTCAGGAAGGCCCCTTTGCTGAAGCACCTGCCTCTTTCTAGACTGGCAAGGTTCTACAGAAACATCAAAGGTCTAACATGAGCAGGTAATGTGTTTCAGCAGCTGCATTAAAAGTCAGTAAAAGAAAAAACATGGGTGAGCTTAACTTTAATAACATGCTTATTTAACCCATTATATCCAAAGAATTGTCATTTCAGCTAGTCATCAATCTAAAATAATTACTAATAAAATAATCAGAATTCTGCATGTGCTTTTTTCTTTGGACCAGTTACATGCCAAGTACTCACTAGCTTCGTGGCTGTCTCTTCAGGCCCAGGGAGGCAGAGGGAAGGAAATAGTTTGCTTAGAAGGGTCCAGCCTGGCCTACCCCTCATCATCAGACTGTTTCTACTGCTCAGCGCAGCCAGAGAAGTCTGCCCTTTGCTCACTGAGCTCCCAGTTTACAGTCCATCCCAACAACCACAGAGGGGTCCTGAAGCCACTGAACAAGCTGGAAAGCAAATCTCACAGAGGAAAGTCAACCAAGTGCCTTCGGCATGTTATGGCATGGAGCATCTCTGAGTTCATAGGAGGCACCAGGGTCCCTGCCCCTCCCCCACTCCTGCTTCCAAGCAACAGTCCCCTGCCCTTCATGCCTCCCCATTTCCAAAGGCTCCTGCTTGCCCTCTACTTATAAGGTAGGCTGTCCCTAAGTGCTGGTAACCTCCCTCTTTTAAAGACAGATGTTTTCATCTAGTTGCCATCTGGGGAACTGTTCTCTCTCCTCTTTCAGTTCCCAGGCCACTCTGCTGGGACACAAACTGGCTGGCCCAGTCCTGGACACCATAGACCACCATCTTTTGGGATCTTGGAATCTGCTCTCCTAACTCTCCAATTGATGGTCCAACACCCTGCTTTGTGGGGCAATATTCTGGCCCAAAGGTAGGCTGACACACACACTGCCTCCCTGCCAGTTGTGGGTGGAGTTGGTCCCAGCAGCATCATAGAGCTACCTCTTGGGTCCTCAGAAGAGAACTCCCACTTGAACCCGACTTTGCAGAAGCCTAGGTATTGCCTTTGCTGCGAGTGAAAAGCAGAGTTTTTTTCTCAAGTTGCCACCAGGTCTCCTGAAGCAACTGAGGGACGCTGTAGAGCTTGAAATGTGGCGTGGACGTGCTCACTACCTATGCGTTCAAATAGTCGCCGCCCTTGTGCAATCTCAGGTCTGACCCCCACATAGCCCAGCAATCTCACTTTACTGCACTTGGGTCACGCAGACGCTCGCTGTCCAGGGGCCACAGCCCCAGAGCGCCTTCCCCACCTGACACCTGGAAGGACAGTCACCGAGTGTCTGTCGGTGCACGTTTGCCAGAAGGGACACGCTGGGCGCCTAGCAACCCGCAGGAAGTTAGACTTACCCCTCCTGGCCTGTCTGATCTTTGGGCTCAGCATGCTCCTGCAGCCGCCTGGCCAGACCCGCTGGGCGGATCATGCTGCCATCCACTTCCCTTTTCTCTTCCTCTTGGCCAGTCGCCCTTCATGCCCGGTTCGCCGGGTGGCCACTGGCGTCACCCTCTCTCTCCCGGCTCCGGCTTGCCTTGAACTACACAAACCCCGATGCATTATTTATCCATTCCAGAATTAATTCCCATCCAAGCGAACCATTAAAGCCACAGTAATCTTTGGTGATCAATCACTGGCCAGGGCGGGGCCCGTCTGGTGATCTTGCAGGCAGCACTATCCATTCCGGACTGACCCAGAGTGGAGGGGGCGGGGCCCGAGGCGCGGGGCGGAGTCAGCCGTGCGCGGTGGCAGGTCCCGGGAAAGACAGGTTCTCGGGCTTCCCTGGCCCCTGGGAGCCAGCTAGCCAGCCTAAGGCCACCAAGAGGCCAGAAGAAACACACAGCTCTGTGCCTGGCCCGGCCTGCAACTCCGCCAGGGCCCGGTGCCAGCGCTTTAGGTGAGGTAGTGGCAGAGACCCCTGCATGCCTAGCCCAAGGGGACCTGAGTCCCAGCTCCCAGTTTCCAAGGCTGAAAGGCCTGCTTTTCTCGAAGGAGCTAGCATTCTGGCAAGGTTCAGACCCTGGGGAACTCCACCAACAGGAAGAGGATGGGTAAGGGTGTTAAACACCCCCTTAGTAAGGGGACAGAATCCACTGCCTGTTAGGAGTGTGTCAGGACCTCAACACAGCAGGGTCACGGAACTTACTAAGTTAAATACCAAATCTCTGTGACTATTAACAAAAGCCTAAAGGGTGAGTACAGGGCTTTTGTGGGGCCTAACTCAACACCCCAAAGATTGCCTCAGATACTTATGTGTCCAGACTAGGTTGGTGCTTTATAGTCAATATCTCATAATTCTCATACTCCTGAAAAATGCACTGCTATCAAGTCTTCATGTGAGTAAAATGAATGTTGAATGACTCACTGGTAGTCATGTGTTACCTGGTGCAGGACTGGCATGAACTTGTTGGACTGTGATGACCCCACCACACATACACTTTGTGCTGAGGACCATCTCATGTGTCCCCTTAACCATCTGAGCTTCTGGTTGGGTTATTTAGAGTGGGTTATAACCTTCCTGCTTTGAATGCAAACACTCCCACCCCCACACACAGCTCTACACAATCCTCAGTGTGCCTCATATCCACTGGTTCTCAAATGTCCTATTGACAATCAGCTCCAACAGCTGCAGGGGAAGGAGGGCCCCAGGGAGATCTATGGAACAGTCTGGAAGAGCTGGGAGGGTCTGGACTGGGGAGGAAGGGGGAACTGGAGAGTAAGGAGGAAGACTTCAGGATCTCGAGACCCCACAGCTAGGTTCATGGGAGAAAGAGATCCATGGAGAGAGGCTGTCTCACTTAGCTTCAAGCCCTTCGCTAAGTCCTCAGAGGGAGAAGCAGGGACCCTGACACAACGTCCATGGTCTTTTACAGCACCTTCATAGAGCAGCTCCTGCTTAGGTCCCCTGTGCCTGTTGTATGCAGCCCTACTCCTGTGTGCCTCTCCTTCCACATTCAGCCCTTGCTCCCTTGTGCCTGCGCCTCTGTGTAGGCAGTGCCCTGACTCTAGAAGCCTGATCATGCTTTAAACACTTCCACTTTTCTTGGAAATGTTCCTAAGACTGGTCTTCTTGTCCTCCTAGTCCTCAGCCTCAAGCTACCTCATGCCAGAAACCCTGTAAAAAATACTGTATACAGAGGCTGGGGAGATGGCCCAAAGGGTCAAATGCCTGCCATGCAAGTGTGAGGTTCTGAGTTTATATCCCCAGCACTCACATAAATGCTGGGTAAGTTGACAGCTTGCCTGCAATCCTAGTGCTTGGGGGATACAGATATAGGATACTGGGAGTAAGACCAGTTAGCAAGCTTTGGGTTCAAGTGGGAGACCCTGCCGCAATATATAAGGTGGAGAGTGATCAAGGGAGATATCCAACACCAAAGTCTACTTTCCATTAGTACCCATATACATGTGAACACACATATAAACATGCACAGTAAGACCAGTTAGCAAGCTTTGGGTTCAAGTGGGAGACCCTGCCGCAATATATAAGGTGGAGAGTGATCAAGGGAGATATCCAACACCAAAGTCTACTTTCCATTAGTACCCATATACATGTGAACACACATATAAACATGCACATCACACACACACATGCACACACACACACACCACACACACACACACACACACACACACACACACACAAAAGAAAGTAGAAATACTGTGCGTGGCAGGTCAGGAACAGCACTGCATAGCTCTTCTCCTTCATGGCCAGGTATAAGCCAGGTCAGGCTAGGACAGAGGCCACCCAAGAGGGGTGAAAGGATATAGAGATGGACAAATCTCATGTTGACACCAGGGTCTCAGGGTGAGTCTAGGGGCTGGTGACAGCATCTTGAGCAATCAGGAAGCCATCTGTGAGTAATGCGGGCTGGCCAGCATCCCAGAGCCAGAGGCCAGTAGATGCCAGAGTCTCAGCCCCGGGCTACTCAGGCTTGTTTTGCTTAAGAAACCACCTCCGGGAGCTTTTCCTGTGCAGCTGTTTCCCCGTGACATTAAGTCGCTGCACTCACTCGCCTGCTTCTCTGGTCATCAGGATTAGAATGGGACAAAACCACAAGCTCTGGGCTCAGACCCAGAAGGCAAGTTGGGAAGGGGCAGGAGCTTCTCTGATTGGGACCTTAGGGTCAGTGGATAGAGGGCAAAGTGGCTCTCTTGCC
The DNA here is from genome assembly GCF_000622305.1 of Nannospalax galili. Classification (NCBI taxonomy): domain Eukaryota; kingdom Metazoa; phylum Chordata; class Mammalia; order Rodentia; family Spalacidae; genus Nannospalax; species Nannospalax galili. The sequence continues at coordinate 3,059,996 of NW_008339436.1, read as the reverse complement.
TTCTCTGCCCAGTTTCCAGTCCTGATGTACAGTCCATGGGGAGTAATTAGATGGGGCAGTGGTGCCTCTCCATATGGCAGTGAGTGTTGGAAACCTCCAGATGCCTCCAGGATTGCTGGGTGGAGGAGGAGGATGATCGAGACAAGTGCAAGGCAAAGGGAGGTCTTGAATGGGAAGCTGTAAGTTGAATGCTAAGATCAGGAAGGGGAGATGCTGGTCCATGAAGGCCAGACTCAGGGAGTGGCTCCCACTATACCTTGTGCCTGTCTTGTAGCACTGCTCTTACCCCACTGCCCTGTCCCCACTCCAGCATGGTGCCTTCAGCAGTCCTGCTTTGCTTTCATCACTCTCCTGCCTCACACCATTCAGCATTTTCTAAAGGCTGCTCTGGAGGATGTGAGGAGACCAAGAGGACAGAACTCTTCAGAAGATACCTGCTATCATGCACATCTGTGGGTGGACTGGATGCCCACCAGTACTGTTGGCCCAGAGCCAGGGTGTTTTACCACAGTGGCTATCTACCTTGGCTGTACCCTGGGTGCTTTGCAGAACAGTGCCTGCATCCCACATCATAGCTCTGACTTAACCAGCCTGGCATGCACTATGATTGCTGAGGCTTGCAAAATCATCACCCACATGTAGCCAGGGCAGGAAATCATTGCCTTAAAAGACAACTGCATATGCCTGGGATCAGGGCTACCAGAGATGGCCTTTGCCTGCTGCCGTCTCAAGGGAGATATCTTATTATGGAGAGGCACACGTTCCAGTTGTTCACCCAGCTAGAAAAAAGGGAGGGTCATAAGCCCCAAGCTCTAATGAGAAACAAATCCATTCCAGGTAGAGCCATGGGTACTGTTGTATAATCTGTGAACTGCACAAAAGTGTCCAGGGAGTGAGAGGGCTGGGTTTCGGCTGGACAGGCAAAGGCATGTACTCTAACATTGATGGTGGCAGTTAGGAAGAGAACTTTTCTGTAATTTGTACAAAGATGCCACATAGACAGTGGAGTTCTGCTTCCTTTTCCCAGCAGCTTCTGGGTTTGGGGTCAGAGTGTGTCTTGCGGAGGCTCAAGTGGAAACAGTGCCATTCTGGTTCTCCAGTGCCTGTCCCTAGCCACCAGAGCCACTGTCCCCGCCTGCCTACGTAGAGTGTTCTCTCACCCCTGCTATGAGGAGGCTGCTGGCCTCTCCCTAATATGTCGCTCAAGGTCCTGACTTCTGTTTCCCTTGCTGCCTATCCAGTGGAGTTTCCGACCAGCCAGCTGGTGTTGTAAGGAGGCTGAAGGCTAAATTTTCAAGAATTTTGCAAAGCCAGTAGTTTAAGGATGGCATTATCAGAAATTGAATGATATAAAGTTATAATTGAACAAATAGTATTTCCCAGTTCATCACTTCTTGGTCTTTTTTTTTTGATTTATTTATTTATATTTTACTTATTTTTTATCTTATGTTGCATGTGTATATTGCCTGCGTGTGTGTAAGTGCACCTATGTCATGCAATGCCCATGGGGTCAGAAGTGGGTGTTATATCTCCTGGAACTGGAGTTACAGATGATTGTTAACCACCATGTGGGTGCTGGGAACTGAACCTGGATCCTCTGCAGAAGCAGCCAGTGTGCTTTACTGCTGAGCTATCTCTCCAGACCCCACTTCCATTCTTTTAATGACACTTTGTCATTCTTAAGGTTAGTTCCATCTGAGGCGTTACTATAGAAAACCCCATGTTGGCTTGCTGCCATGCAGCTCTTCCCAAATTCAGTGCTATCATCCTGGGAGTATTTACACCAAGGAAATTGGCCAATGCTCTAAATAAGAGTGTGAGAATTTCTTTTCCTCTTTTTACCTCTATTCATGCTAGAAGTCCCAGGGACATTCTACACAGTATGGGAGTGTGAACTCCTCCTGCCCTTCCCCCATTTGCCAGTGTGCCTCTGGCCTCTCTCAGCCACTTTTCCTTTGTGTGCCCTCACACAGTTATGTGTTCTTAGTCTGTGTTACCATTGGGCATGTGGGAGCTAAAGGATGCTTTGCTTCAGAGGGTAGGCCTCTTTTCTTGCCTACTCTCTCTGTCCCTGATCCCGTTGTCTCTGACCTTTTAATTGGTTTTGTCTATGTGCTGCAGTTCACAGCACATACTGTCATTCACAGTCAAGATCCCAGAAGGGGTACTGAGCCTTGGACTCCCACTTTTCTGAGGAATTTAGTGTCCTGGTGTCCTGGGCAGGGTAAAGATAGAGAATCTAAAACCAAGCATTGAAAACCCACTCAGATATACCAGGCTAGGGCATGAGAGGTCAGCACAGAGCAGGGTGCCTCTACTTGCAAAGTCCCTCAGTTATGATGGCTAATATTTGTTCTAGTTAGCTTTCTATTACTAGAAACACTCTGACCATAAACGACTTTGGGAGGAAAGGTTTCTTGCATCTTATATTTCCAAGTGATTGAGGGAAAGGCAGGAACTCAGGGCAGGAGTCTGGAGGCAATAACTGACTGAAGCACAGACCAGGGAGGAATGCTGTTTGCTAGCTTGCTCCCCTAGAGTGTGCTCAGCTCAGCACCAACTGTCCAAAGGTAGTACCACCCACAGTGGGTTGGACTGTCCCACATGACTCAACAAATCAAGAAAATGCCTCACAGACACACCCACAGGTCCACCTGATAGAGACAGTTCCCCAGTTGAGAGTCCCTCTTCCCAGGTGTGTCAAATTGACAACTAAAGCTATCCAATACAATATTCATTGTCAACTTGGAATTACCTAGGAGACATACCTCTGGGCACACCTGTGATTATGTCTCCAGAGAGGATAAACTGAGGGGTGAAGACCCACCCTGAGTGTGGGCAGCACTATCCAATGGGCTGGGATCCCAGACTGAATAAAAAAGGGAAAAAGAAGGGCTGGAGAGATGGCTCAGTGGTTAACAGCACTGGCTGCTCTTGCAGAGGAGCTAGGTTCAATGCCCAGCATCCACATGGCAGCTAACAGCCATCTGTAACTCCAGTTCCAGGGGATCTGACACCCTCTTCTGACCTCCATGGGCATTGCATACATGTAGGCAATACACTCATACACATAAAATAAAAATAACAAATAAATAAAGGGAAAAAGAAGAAGTCCAGATAAATATCAGTTATTCATCTCTCTCTGCTCCCTGAGCAACTCAGATGTGAGCAGACAGTCAGTCTCCACTATGGCTTCTCTGCCATGGTGGGCCGAACCCTCAAACTGCAGTCCAAAATAAACCTTTCCTCCCACAAGTTGTCTTTCATCAGATAACTGGTCCCAGTGATGAGACGTAGTAACTTATGGCCTATGTCCCTGTGAGTCCTGCAGCCTTGGTCTCAGGGAGAGGTGGCTTAGACACACCAATCTGGCTAAGAAACAATAATCCTAAACTTATCTTTGCAGCGGCATCTCTGCCTGCTAGGCGTTCCAGGGAGCTACACACTAGATAGGTCTGACTTTGGGTGGAGGAGGTCAGACTGATTGGGACTTCCTCAAGGAGGACATGACTTTGACCATTACCACCTTGCACAGTCATTGGCTAGGTGCCTCCTAAGAAGGAAAAACAGTGAAGTTAGCTGGACAGCTAAGTCTCACCCCAAAGGAGCAAGCAGCTGGTGGTGGTTGGCTGACTATACCCCTGCATCCAAGCAGTGAGTGTTTTCTTGAAGGGGTCTACATGTCTAAACACAAGTTCCACAGAACAGAGCTCATAGATGTTATTTTGAAGCCTCTGTAAAGTCAGATTCAGGACAAATCCTGCTCGCCTCAGAGTCTATGTTCTATCTGGACAAGTGTCTGGGACTCTTGCATTGAGCGCATTTCAGATTAAGAATTCATTCAGTTGCAAAGTCTGGCTGGGGTTTCTCAGAGGGGAAGCTTCTATTAGAGCATGTGTGGGACTGAGCCCCTAAAGGAGCAGGGGATGGGTTGGTCCTTCAGGGTACCTACGGCTAACCCACTCCCTTGGCCTGGCAGATTCCCCAGTATGAGGCTGAGAGGAAAGAGAGGCACACTCTCTCCAGCAGGGCAATGCATTCCTGGTCCTGGAACAGTAGCGCTGAGAGTCCAAGGAGCTGTGATCATCCTTGAATCAGGGTGTGGCAGAGAGAGAAGAGGGTTGCCACCAGGATGGCCTACCCAGGTGCCAAGAGTGGCCTCTGCTCTCACAGGGGTCCAGTGAAGAAATGGGTCTGAAGTAAGTGACTTCCCCTCCTTGAAATCCAGGTCAAGGGTTGCATTTGAGAGAACAGTGACTCACTGTTTTGGTCAGTTTTGCACTGTTGAATAGTGAGCCTTGTCCCTGGTGAAAACACCTGCCTGCTAAGGAGAGGCAGAGCCTGGAGCAGATGATCCCAGTGTCTCTGTGCTCATTTCTCTCCCACGGCCTGCTTCCCAGAAGCATCTCCTCACTGGACACCTCTGTCTCCTCATCATTCTCTCCATTTTCCCTCCTTTTGCATAATTAGTCCCTCCTTTGCTGGTTCCTTTCTCCAAGGCCAGTCCCTTGCTCTCTTGGTAGAACTTGGTTGCTGCTGGGTAATATCCAGCCCCTCCCTGACTTGGAGGAATTCCCCCTCTCCCTGTTTGGAAGCGTAAGGAACCCATCTGTTCTGCTTGCCCTCCCTGCTGGTCCCCCTGCAGTCAGACAAGGTCATGTGTCTCAGGCCCAGCTGACCAGATATCCCTGCCCTGGTTTTGAATCTCCTGGAGAGTCAGCTTCACAACCCACAGCAGGGACAATGTCTTGCAGTGACAATGGCATCCTATAGTATGGGGAGATGTCTGGCAGTGGGGTCCTGCCCCTTCTGGTTGCCTGTGTTGCTAGTATTTAGGCCCTCTACAGCCACCATCATTCCTGTCCGTTTTTCCAATCGTACTTCGTCAGCTCCTAAAGAATGTTATAAACTTCCAATAATTCCTTTTCCTGGCTGGTTTGGATTGCCTTTTAATTGGAACTGAGACTTATATTATGCCTCTCAGTGCAAGCTTGCCAGTTCCTTGTCTCTCTGACCTTGTCATCTTCCTAAATCAACACAGACACACAGTCTTGCCCTTGTCTGTTCTTACACTGAGGTAATTTCCTTCTCTATTCCCTGGTTATGCTACCAACCTCATCTGGGACTGGAAGTCACAGGCTGTCCTTCCAGACTTGGCTCCGGCCTCTCTCCCCCTTCATTTTGTTCCTCAGTGAGGCTCTTGTTGGTCAGCACTGACTGTAACTTCCACTCACTCAGAGGGTTCTACTGGGTGAGGCCCTCTTACCTCTGGTCAAACATCTTCCCTCTCAACCTTTATTTTACCCTTCCTGTGTTTCAAAATCCAACTTCAGCCTGGCATATACCCCTGGAGTATATTGTGATGGTCTATTTTACTCATGTTGCATTGTTTCATCTGGTCCCCGGGGACTCTGCTGTTAGGCTCCCTGCCCCCTTCAGCCAGGCTTCTCCAAGGTGTGATTGGTACCCATCACCACCATGTGGTCTCTGTGACCACTACAACTGACATGTAACCAAAAGGTTTTCTTGCATGTCATCGATGGGCATTGGAGTGGCAAATTCTGTGAGCACCTGTACTCCTCCATCTCGTTAACAAATAGCAGGGAATTGGGGATGGTAAGTTCATAACTGAGCTCTGAACTCCTCAAGCCTAGCATAGTTCCGTGTGACCTGAGTTTCCTCATTGCCTCAGTTGCTCTTCTTCTTTTTCCTTTCTTTTTTTTAAAAAAAATATTTTATTTATTTTTATTTTATGTGTTTGAGTATATTGCCCACAAGTACGTAAGTGCACCTGTGTCCTGCAATGCCCACGGAGGTCAGAAGAGGGTGTCGGATCCCCTGGAACTGGAGTTATGGATGATTGTTAGCTGCCATGTGGGTGCTGGAACTGAATCTGGGTCCTCTGCAAGAGCAGCCAGCGTTCTTAACCACTGAGCCATCTCCCCAGCCCTCAGATGCTCTTCTTATTGCCTTGATCATTAGTGAAGCCAAAGAGGCAATTTCACAGAGATCCACCTGCCTCTGCCTCCGAGTGCTGGGATTAAAGGCGTGTGCGACCATGCCCGGCCCATTCTTGCTAGTCTTTAGAAACCAACCAGACTAATGGAATCATGCTAGTGTGGCCTGATCTCAACCACTGAGGGACATTAAGTGGAGTTGTTAAGAAGAGAGTTGTATGTAAATCTCATTCAGAGGAGTCTTCACAGGGATCTCACTGTGATCAATCTCTAAGAAGAATGTGAGCAAGTAAAAGAAGCTAAGATCGAACTTTGAGAACCTCCAACACCTACAGAATCTATGGTGAGTGAGAGAGGAAGGCTCAGTTAAGAGTGCTGACATAGAGGGCTGGAGCAATGGCTCAGCGGTTAAGAACACTGGCTGTTCTTGCAGAAGACCCGGGTTTGAATCCCAGTACCCACATGGCAGCTGACAGCTGTCTGTAACTCCATTTCCAGGGGATCCGACACCCTCTCCTGTCCTCCATGGGCATTGCACAACACGGGTGCACTTACATACATGCAGGCAATACACACATACACATAAAATTAAAAAAAGATAATAATAAAAAAGAGTGCTGACATTCACATCATGTTCTCCTTCCTATGCAGATTCTAGCTTATAATGTATATATATATTTATATGTAAGTAAATGTACATGTGGGTAAAGTGTAGCATTTAGAAAGGAGACCCAGAAAGGGTAAGATTAAGTGATAAGGAAGGACTGAATAGGGTCGAAAGGACACACGAGTTGTGAATGAGAATATGAAGTCAATTGTTTTCTCATTTCAACTCTGTCATGGTTTTTCCTTTCTTTACGACAGATAGGGACATAAAAATGGAATGGACATTGATAGTGTTCAACCCTCAGTGAAGCTCCATGGGTTCAGAATGGCTATTCTAACTGTATAGAAGTTCACTGAGATGTATAGCGTTTGAGACTGGGCAAGTGTTTGTGTGAGTGGCTGCTTCATCCTAGCTGTGTGACGGTTTTGTTTGTGAGTTCATTAGAATAGAGTGCTTTTATAAAAAGTATATGCAAACCAGTTAATTAAATGAAGAAAAAGTGCTGTCTGCACAGGCAGAGATGGGGAGAACCCTTCAAGAGGAGAAGTTGGGGTCGCAGGAGCCAAGGCAAGGAGAGCATTGAGGTGGTGGCGCCCTCTGTGGTATGCTGATGAAAGGGCTGGCAACAGAGGAGGACAGTGTGGGTTGCAGCGGGTCTGGCCCGTGAGAGTGGGTCTGACTCCAGAGTATGTTCCCTGCAGGATCAAAGTAGGAGACCAAACTATAGGGGCTTGCCAAGTTTACCAGTAAGTTCTAATTCTAGTGTTGTGATGAACTTCCTAGTCACCAAGCCCTCTCAGGGATGAACCAAGACAAAACAACAAAAACTTCTAAAACCAAAAATGTTGAATAGAAAATACAAAACTCATATTTAAAAGTCAAACAGTGGGGGGTGGAGAGAGGGGAATAAGATGAAATTACATGATATGTACGTATGAAAATGTCACATGAAACCCATCATTTTGTACGATGAGAACATGTCAGTAAAAAACAAAAATAAGAAAATAAACAAATAGCTGAGGAATTAAATGACAGAGTAAGGAATTTCAAAAGTCTACCTGCAACAACAGCAACAAAATTAATGAAAGCTGGTAAGTCAACATTCTAGAACTTTACAGTTAACCTAAGCTTCCCCAACCAGGGGAATCCTTATCTAGAATTCCCCCGGCTGAGGATCAGTAGGAATAGCTTTGTGGCATTTTTAACTCACTCAAGACCTGTTCTAACTCTTCAGCTCAGAAAAAAGCTTACATGAAGCCCAGTGCGTGTCAGTATTGTATAGTCAGTACTATGGGCAGTGAAAGGCCTGCTGGGGGCTTGTCTTGATCTCACTACCCAGGACTCTCCTATACAAAGCAGGAGCTGATCAAAAACTGTTCGAGGCAAATGTTTTGGTCACTGGAGCCTCAGGGAGTGGGTAACAGGGACAAAAATTAGACTAACCTAAAGCTTTGAACCAAGGGCTCAGATGAGATACTTTGCAGAGTAAGAATTTAGAGACGGTATAACATATATAAGCCTGTGTGTATTAGTTATATTTGCTTTGTTGTAACCAAAATACCAAATAGAAATAACTCAAAGGAGGAAAGGTTTATTTTGGCTCACAGGTTCAGAGAGATTTCAGTCCATCATGGGGAAGGCATGGCAGCAGGCATGTGTGACAGTGGGTGTTCACGTGCAGGGGATCAAGAAGCAGAAACCACAGGTTGTCACCAGGGATGGTATAACTTCAAAGTGACCTACTTCCGTCAGCCAGGTTCCACATGCTAAAGTTGCCATGATCCTCATGGAAGTGCTACAGTCTGGGAAACAAGTGTTCAAAACAAGCTTGTGTGGGATACTTCAGATTCAAACCGTAACAGCATGCCCTGCTCAGAGAAGACCTGATGAAGCCCTGAGCTGCCATTGCACACTCTTACCTTAGCATGAGGTAAAGAGCAAGGTAGAGCTGTCAGTTGCCAACTGAGTGTTGAAGGCATGTGCTGACACACCACGGAGACTAGGAGTGTCCACGTAGTGTTAATAGAGGTCTCTATTCAATCACCAACCGAGCTAATGGGGCAGAATTTAATGGCCACACATGACAAAGAATATATAGCTTACCACATTCATTCAGAAAAGCTATTAAACAAATGAACAGGAGAAACTACAATGCACAGTAACTACAAATCCCAGGAAACAAAGAAAAATCTGAGCTGTCACAGGGAGGTGGTGATTGCAGCCAGAGTACATGGTGTATCTTGCTGTCGATGTGGATGACAACAGGAACCCTTGTCAGAAATGTCTGCTCTCTGCTCTGCGTTCCTCAGACTTTGTTCACTGCTTCTGTGAAGAAGCCAGCAGCCCTCTATCCACCCACAGACACTGGGCTCCATCGTTCTACCCAACATTGCATTTCTCACTCTAGCATGGCTCCCGGAGGGGCAAAGACAGTCAACTACACCGAAGATGTAAGGAGATGGAGAGTTGAGAGTGGGAATGGTTTAGGAAAGAGATGACTGGTGACTCATCTGAAGTAAGAGGGGGGTGGATATAGTTTACAGTAGAGCACTGTTGTAGGATGCACAAGCTCTGGGACTCCCTCCAGGGTATCTTGGGGCTAGAGAAAGGACCATCCACTTGGAGCCTGGAAGCCGAGGTGCTGTCAGACTGTCACTCCTTGAAGTTTGGCCCAGGCCAGCAATATCAGACCTTTATTTTTTTATTTTGTTAAATTTTTTAGTGAAAAGAAGAGAAAGATGATTTATTAGGAAGACTCCAAGTCTACTTGGGAGGGGTTACTAACATGAGGTTTAAACTTAAATAGGGGATACGTGTTAACCCCCTCTGATCCTGGGGTTTATTTGCAAAATGTGCCTCAGTGGCCCATGCCAGGGACCTCCAGCTGATGACCTTGTTTGACCTCCGGGCTGTCTGCCTCTGTCTGGTTACCTCGTTTCATCCTTCTGCACTCAACCAGCATTGGGGGGATGCTCTGATGGCCTCTAGGGTGGGGCTGCCTTAGAAGTGCTGCTGTTGCTTCCATGTCGCCAGCTAGCAAGGGACACAGAGGCCTGAGGTGTTGAGTGACAGTGAGAGAGAAGGCAACATGGTGGCAACTTTGATTCTAGTTGTGTGTCCAACTTGCCCATTGGTCCCTTTGGAAAAGGTGTTATCTCTGGTAGAGCTGTGTCTCTAAGGACCTTCATAACTATGGGTTAAGCGGACAATTGCATCATTTCTGGTGAACTTCAAGGGGGCCTGGGTTGAGGGCAGAGACCAGAGTGGTTGTGGAGAGCTGCATCACTTTCCCTAAATACAACATGTGGATGGAATGACTAAACAGGCCAGGCTTCTGGAGGTCCAGGTCAGGGGATGCCTCTCTCCCTTCACAGCTCTTGCAAGTCATGGTGACCTGGATGTTTAAGAAACCTGGCACTCAAACCAAGATCCTGGTTCTAGGAGTCCTTGCCCAATCTCCAGGGTAGGCCTGGGCTTCACACAGATACTGCCAACAGAGAGAGTGTCCTCAGGAGGACATACAAAAGAGGACCCACACAGAGAGCCCCTGTCTTCATTTGCTCTCACGCTGCTAAGATGAAGTCAAACTGATCCCAGAATACCACTTCCTGAAATTATTAGTGATGAGGGTGGTTTTTCTCTCTCCATGTGAAACAAGATTTCCTAATGATGGGGCATGTGGGCAGTTTTCAGTTACTCATCTGGAAGCAGCCCTTGTGGTCATACCTGATGCCCAACACTAGCTGGGACACTTTGAGCATGGGTAGACCCTGCCCATGCCCCTGTTCCTTCTGTAAAATGGGGACATGAAAACCATCTGGCAAAGGCTGCGAGGATCAAGTGAGAGGAGTTATGTCCATCATTCTCCAGGAAAATGAAAGTATTCATCACTGTTCTCTAAACATTAGGCTGCATCCTAATGCTTAAGCTCCATCCAGCCTGTGTCAGTTCCCCTCACTGGACCCCTCACTGATTGCAAGAATTAGACTATGGGTTGTTGAGATGGCTCAGAAGGTGTGGCGGTTTGAATGAAAATGTCC
>NW_008339436.1:3029903-3048390 GCF_000622305.1 Nannospalax galili | reverse complement strand
CCCATAGGCTCCAAGTGTTTGGACATTTTGTCCCCAGATGATGGCGCTGTTTTGGGAGGTTTTAGAAGGTGTGGCTATCCTGGAAGAAGCACGTCACTGGGGGTGGGCTTAGAGAGTTCTTGAGCCTTGCCAGATCTCCAGTCACTCTCTTGCTTCCTGTGCATGCATGCATGACAATGTGAGAGTTTAGCTTCTGTTCCTCCTCTCCAGCCACCTCTGTCACCATGCCTCTGCCCCCGCCCCCCAAGACGGACTGTAATTCACCTGGAACCATAAGCTCAAATAAATTCTTCCTTCTATAAATTGCTTTGGTCAGTGTTTCTATCACAGCAGCAGAGAAGTGACTGATACAGTAGTGGGGCTATCTGAACCTTAAAAGGATGTTGGCTGTGAAGAACCTGACCATGTGGGGTTTGAAGAAACGTGGAAGACTTTGCAAGTTTGGCCTAGAAAAGCGGTTGTTTGCTATAAGCAGAGCTTAACAGGCCCTTCTAGTAAATGCCTGGAAGAAAGTAGTGCTGAGAACAATGTAGTTCCAGAGGGAAATAAGGACTTATGCAGCACTTGGGATATTTTGGCAAAGAGTCTGGCTGGAGTCTGCCCTAGACCCAAAAGCTTGCCTGAGGCTAAGTTGAAAAGTAATGGACTAATTTCTTTGGTGGAAGAAATTTCAAGACAGCTTAATGTAGAAACGGTGGCATGGCTATTAATGGTGAATATTATGCAGATCTACAGTGCAAGAGAGCTTAGCTTCTGCTGCTCCTGGTCCAGCCACCTCCAGCCACCTCCAGCCACCATGCCTCCCTGCCATGATGGACTGTAATTCCCCTGGAACCATAAGCTCAAATAAACTATTCTTTCTATAAGCTGCTTGGGTCAGTGTTTCTATCACAGCAATAGAAAGTGACTGATACAGAAGGTAAAATTATTTATTGGGCATAGCTGGAACCCACAGTGGAGGAAGAGAAGCAACTCAAGAAACTTATCCTCTGACCTCCACCTGTGAGCCATGGCATGTGGGAACCCCTCAACAGCAACAACAACAATAATAAATACGATTTTAAAAGAACCATGCTAGACGATGCCCAGGCTATTTTTCAGATCTGAGAGGACATAATCAGGTCAACTGAAAGACAGTGATCTTGAACCATGTCTTAGGAAGCTCTCATGTCACTGAGAAAGAAGCTTGGGTCCAAGGCTGGCTGGCGAGGACCTTATCCCTCCTTCTTTCTCCCTTCTCTCTTTTCCCTCCTTCCCTTCCTCCTCTTCTTTTTCTTTGCAGTACTGGGGACTGAACCCAGGGCTTCAAGCACACTGAGCAAATGCTCCTTTTGAGCTGTTTGAGCCTCCAATGTTTTTCAGAAAACATTGTGTATGAGTGTCTTGCTTGCATGTATGTAAATGTACCACATGCATGCAGTGCCCACAGAGAGCAGAAGAGGGTGTCAGATTCCCTGGCATCAGAGTTACAAATGGTTGTTAGCTGCCATGTGGGTGCTGGGAATTGAACCTGGGTCCTCTGGGAGAACAAGCGTTCATAACCGCTGAGCCATCTCTCCAGCCTCATTGAACCTCCAATTCTTAAAAGCAGCTCTTAAAAGTGTCTCTACTTTGGTAGATTGCAAACGCTTCCAAATTGTTGTCTATGAAAGACTCATATCTCCTCCCAACCCCATGTTTCTACCCGAGCTGAGAGACACCACTGCAAATGTTATCGAGGTCACCCGCACCACAGTCACATTGGACATACCAGAAGAACCGGAGGAAACAGTGATCATCCAGAACTCACCTTGCAAGACTGCTTAATTATGCACACCTCTTGCCCCCTGCCTTGTTTCTTCCTCTGCTTAAACTTGAAGGCTGCATCAGCACCCTGAAGACACTGAACTCCTTTATCTGTGCTTCCCAATGTGGCCACACTGAATTCATCTCCTTTCTCTGACTTTCATCACAATCGTCTCTTTAATTTGCATATTGGGATGGGCGGCCATATCTAGTCTATTGGGACACCTAGAGCCAGGGTTGAGAAGATGGAAGTCTGGGTGGTCTGGGTGTCCATTAGTGATGGACATCAGAAGTGGGAGCAGTTTCAAGACCTTAAACCCTTAACCAGTGGGCTACGTGCTCACTCTGGATACTTTATGTTAGATACCAGTCACACCCTATTGGTATTGGAGAATCTGAAAGAGCAAAGCAGATGCCTAAAGATGGTTGTCTTCTTTCAAAAATACCAGCTCTTGAGGATGGCGCCAGTGATTGCATCCAGGTATGGAGGGAACTGATGCTATGTGGGAAACAGGAATGCAGGACTGTGTTCACCAGAACACAAAGGAACAGCTCTGGCTCCTGCTATTTCAGCTTGCTTCTCTTAACAAAGTTTAATTTTGAATTTCAGTCTCTGATACTCCAAAGGGTGTGTAAGAAATTCTGATCGAGTAATCTGGGCACTCATTAGCATGAGCTGTGGATGGGGCTGAGTACTTTGGTCTCAGTCTACAGTGTGGCTAGCTGAAGAGGTATCTGGGGGCATCATTCAGGCCACCAGGCTCACTGATTAGCAAGTCATTGGTTTGGGCACAAGACTGGCTCAGCCCAGAAGGGGTCCCTTTGGTCTTTTACAAAAGGCACTGTCTGGACTTGGGGCCCTGGCCCTGCAGGTGAGTCACTTGGAGAGTCAGCCCTAAGGGAAGGTATGGAAATGCTGCTCTGACACAATGGAAGGGAACAGCAGCTATAGCTGGACGTCGGCCCCTTTCTCTCCTTGCAATGGACAAGCTGATTATTCTCGAGGATCCTGAGACTGCCAATCCTGCTTATCCTTCTACTTAGGACAGCCCTGTTTTCCAGTGCCACACTCAACATGGCCAGGAGCACACCATGCCCAGGTGGCCCTGTCTGCCCTTAACAAATGTCACAATTGTTAATAGCTACTACTTACTCAGCACCTGCCACACGGTAGGAGGCACTATCCTCCTGGGTCACACACATGCTTTGTTAATTCATGTTATAGAAGAAAACAGGACTCAGAGGAGGTGCCTAGTGTGTGTAAAGTCATAGGCTAGAAGGTGGCTAAGCTAGCACCTCAAGCTCAGACTGTCAGACTGAGCAATAGCCAGGTGGCCCCTATCTGTCTCCACAGGGAGGACGAGGCTCTCAGCTCCATAACACTGGCCCAACTCTGCAGTCTCCTGTGGGAATTTCCTCACTTAAGGTATGCTCCCTTCCTAGAGGAGTCACCTGATGACTGACCATAGTGGGCTGCAGAACTCTGCCCTTCTTGCCTCAGCATAGGACAACCCTGGATAGCCCATCCAGCCACAGATAAAGGTGGTGTCAACTGAGGTTATGGTGTGCCTGTGTTTCCATCCATCTCCCTGTCCACGGGTGCCCAGCCCCTAGTATGTCCATCTCAGTCCATTTCCGAGGCTCAGCTTCCCACATACCTGCAGGTTTGGTGATCCCCCGGGTACTGCTGACAGCCAAGGATGAGGTCACAGATGGGACTCACATGGCTTGAGGAGCTGCTTGTTCAACTGAACATGTCACCTTCATTGTGTGTTCTCCTTCTAAGGGGGAGATGTGCCTGTGTGCTAGAATTCACAGGAGATGACAGCAGCTATTTCTGGCATGTAGCATGCAAGTTTGGAGTTTCTGCTTCATGTGTTACACTCTCCTGTGGTATTTGGATTCTTTCCATGAGCCTGCAAGAATAATTGGCAGCCCTGTATGCCATACTCTAAGTTGGGCTCTCTGTGTCCAGAGTCTCTACTATTCCACTGTTTTTAAAAAGCTTCAAAAGAGCTGGGGCAAGCACTCAGTCCTTAAGATTGTCTTCTAAACATGGAGACCTGAGTTTATTCCCAGAACCCATAAAAAGCTGAGCATGGTGCTATGTGCTGGTGAGGTGGAGACAGGCAGATCTCTGGGGCTCACTGGCCAGCCAGCTTAGCTTGCTTCGGAAATAGGAGACCTTGCCTTGAAAAACAGGTGCATGGGGGCCGGGAGTGGTGGTACATGCCTTTAATCCCAGCAGAGAAGGCAGAGGCAGGTAGATCTCTGTGAGATCAAGGCCAGCCTGGACTCCATAGTGAGCTCCAGGCGAGCTGGGGCTACAGGGAGACCCTGTCTCAAAAAGACCACAAAAAAAGAGAAAGAAAGAAAGAGAGAGAGAAAGAAAGAAAAAGAAAGGAGAAAGAAAGAAAAATAGATGCATGGCTCCTGAGGAATTCCCATGAACTCAGTACCTATCCCAAGCCCTCTGTGAGCTTGCTTTTTATGAGATATTCCACCTTCACCATGGCCCTGTAACCACCATCCCCTTTTATACTCATATGGAAAAAATAAGATGGTGGAGTAGGCATTATGAGTCCACAGAAGGGGGGCAGCTGCAGAGGGCAGAGGGCAGAAGGCCGTGGGCTGGTTGTGGTTTCCATTTCTCCACTCTACCCTGGAATGTTGTTTCTTTTAGCTGGACAGGAACAGAAGTTACCACAGGAAGCTGGCTCTCTGAGAAAGCTGCCGACTCAGCCCTTATTCAGTTCTGTTGGCTCCCTGGAGGGCAGCATGCCTGGCACAGTGTCTGTCTAGACACTTGCTGAGGGCTTTGCCTGAGCTGTTCCTTGAGCACAGACTCTTCCTTGGCTCTTCAGAACCCAGGAAAACAAGATGGCTGGCCTGTGTTCCCTTCAAACTCTTAGGTTGAAGTCCTAAATCCCAGTGCCTTAGAATGTGCCTGGGGAAAATGGGTTACAGAGGTGTTAAATGAGGTCATAGGGTGGCCCTAATCCAACATGACTGGTGTGGTAAGAAGAGCAGCTCAGAACAGACATAGACAGAGGGACGGCTGTGTGGGACACGGGGGGAGGATGCCGTCTGCGAGTCAAGGAAGAAGGCTGCGGGAGAAAACACCCCTGCTAACACCTCCACCTGGGACTTCCAGCTTCCAGAACCACGAGGGAGTTAATTTCCTCCTAAGCTGTTCAGGCGCACTACCACACCTCTCTCCCTGCCCCTCACTGTGAACAAGGGACCTCTAGCACTCAGGGTTCCTTCTGGGACCATTATGAGGTAAGATACTTCAGCTTGCTCCTGGACCCCTCTGTCTCTGGTCACCACCTTCTTCTCTCACTTCTGCACTGGGCCAGGGTTCTCCTGAGCCCTCCCTTTCCGTGTGTCCTAGGCCATCTAGCTCACATACTCTCTTCGGTTGGGGCGGGGAGGGAAAACTTCTGAGGGATGCAGGTTATAGCTACGGCAGTTTAGGTGCTCAAGTCTGCCGTTGGCCAGCTCTGGCTTCAGTCCCAGCTGTGGTCACGAGTTCTTTATTGGGTCAGTTGACTGCTGGTTTCTGGCTCCAGACTCCCAGCCTGGAGCTGTTTCTGAGACCATGCAAATGAACGCAGTGCACTGGGAAGGGAGTGCTGGGTGTCCACAGGCCCTTCTGCCACAGTGCAAGGGAGTAGGGGCTCCCCCAACTCCATCCTCCTGGGACTCACCCTGCTCTGGCCTGTTCTCCAGCTGCACATCCACTAACTCTCCTTGTAGGTCAGGATTCTGTTAGGATCCTAGAATGGCCTAAAGTTTTCCAATGGTTTCCCTCATTTTTAGAAGCTAGAGAACAAGGTTTTCTGGTAACTTTATAAAGCAACTTGCCTAGGCGGAGTGAAATCCTGCTATTACTCAGAATTCCTTTTCTTTTATGTTTCCTGCTGGACTAGGTCACCACGGGTGATGGAGAGATAAAAGGAAGCAACACACACACACAAACACATAGACACATGCATGCACAAACACACACACACACACACACACACACACACACAATTGTTTCTCAACCAATTCATCTAAACAGTATGAAGCAGTAGTTGGGTCTGCCATTGATCCACTTTCTGTGGGTCTTCATGAGAATAGGTCCTAGGCCAGGTGTTTGTGAGTGTGTGTGAGTGTGAGTGTGTGTGTGTGTGTGTGTGTGTGTGTGTGCATTCAGCTTCATGATGAAGGGCCAGAATGATCTTGCACCACTCAAACCAGCTAGTCCTTTACCCAGTCAGAAACCCCAGATGCCTTCAGTGCCTCCCTTATGCAGTACTGACAAATGTGCTTTCTTTCTTATTTAATCCCCACTATCTCTATTCTGTTTTTTTTTCTTTTCCTTTTTGGTCTTTTTGAAGCAGGGTCTCCCTATAGCACAGCTGGCTTGGAACTCACTATGTAGACCAGGCTGGCCTTGAACTCACAGAGATCCGCCTGCCTCTGCCTTCCACGTGCTGGGATTAAAAGTGTGTGCCACCATATCAGGCCTCAGTATCTGTATTCTTATTCAGGCCCTCAGCAAGATTAGTTCTTCTCCCTATGCCATTAATTAATTAAGTCATTCATTCATTCATTCATATAGTCATACATTCCTTAAACAATAATTAAACACATATTATGTGTTAGGCATAGCTCTGGTATTCAAACACTACAAACAGCTCTAATCATCTTCCCCCTTCCCTTCCCTATTCTAAGTGATGCTTGCTTGAGAAAGCTAGCAACAAAGCCTCTGGACGCAACCTCTGTCCTAGTAGAGGAGAGGACTCAGAGAAACTTGATACACAAAAGCAGGAACAAGACGCCCAGTGTGGCTGAGAAACACAACTACAAAGCAGAACAAAACTGACTAGCGATCACCTTTGTGTTCTGGAAGTTGCCCAAGTGCATGAAACAGCCAAAAAAAGTTTTTAATTGAAAAAAACTGCTGAACCCTGAGAAAGGCCACGGTGAGTCTGCCTAGGTGTTCTTGCCTAGGGCCGCTCCTACCTCATGGCCCCCAGCTGGGTTCTCAGAGAGGTTGTGTCAGGACAGGCCCCATCATGGAGACCAGGTTCCAAGCAAGAATGGCCCCTTCAGCTGTGAGCAGTCTGCAACAGCCACATGCAGCAGGACAGCCAGTAGCCCTAACTGCCTTGGCAGCAGGGAATTGGAAGAACCACTGCTCTTGCTTGGAGCCAGTGTATTCCTGCTAGGGCTACATGCATGCCCAGGGGAGTCCAGAGAGGGTCCGAGTGCCTTCACACTCCTGCCACTCTTAAGCCTGTGGACATTGCTGAGATGAAGGGTCCAGCGGGAGGGGAGAGCCAGGGCCAGCTTAACAATCACTTGAATGTTTATAGAATCCCCTGTCTTCCCACAGACTGGAGAGGGTGGAGCATTTGCAGCTCACGGTGTGCATACATCTTCCCAACCACTAGCTGATCATGAAATTATACAGAAACAGGGATTACCCCTAGGAAGCCAGGTTTAAAAGTAAAAGAAAGAATAAAGAGCAAATGTAAGAGAGATATTAGAGACTGCATACTGTGAGAGACAGGTTTCACACACTTAGCCCATGCAAGTTACCAAACAAATAATTCAACAATATTATTCATGTGAAAAATATAAGAATCCAGAGACTCTACAATATGTTTTCTACAGTGCCTACTTTTAGCAGCGTTTGGTGGTTTACATCTATAATACCAGCACTCAGGAGGCTGAGGCAGAAAAATCACGAGTTTGAGGCCAGCTTGGGTTGTATAGTGAGACCGTGTCTCAAAACAAAACAAAATAAAACAACAAAACAATAATGAAACCAACAAAAAAATTGTTATAGTTCACATGTGAAATCTCTCCCATAGGCTCATGTGTCCCCAGTTAGTGGCCCCATTTTGTGAGATTGCGGACCCTTTTGGACAGGGGGCATAACTGGCAGATGTTGGGCCATGAAAGTTGGGTGTGAGGGTTGCAGAGTAGCTCTGCTTCTGGTCCAAGCTTTCTGCTTCTTGGTCTCTTGAAATATAATAAGTCAAGTTTTCACCACCACAAAGAAAGCCCCAGCCTCCATATCAATGATAAAACAAAATAAATCCTTCCTCTCAAGTTGCAGCAATGAGAAAAGTCATACCATAAACGGTAAATGTCCAGTTTTTCTTTTTCTGTCTTTTTGAGACAGGGTCTCCCTGTAGCCCCAGCTGTCCTGGAACTCACTATGGAGACCAGGCTGGCCTTGAACCCACAGAGATCCATCTGCCTCCTGAGTGCTGGGATTACAGGCGTGCGCCACCTTGCCCAGCTTCTTCTTCTTCTTCTTCCGTAGCCCCAGCTGTCCTGGAACTCACTATGGAGACCAGGCTGGCCTTAAACCCACAGAGATCCATCTGCCTCCCGAGTGCTGGGATTACAGGCGTGCGCCACCTTGCCCAGTCCTTCTCCTTCTCCTTCTCCTTCTCCTTCTCCTTCTCCTTCTCCTTCTCCTTCTCCTTCTCCTTCTCCTTCTCCTTCTCCTTCTTCTCCTCCTCCTCCTCCTCCTCTTCCTCCTCCTCCCCCCCCTCCTCCTCCTTCTTTTTGGTGTCCAGTTTTTAACAGTAGTCACAGTAGCAGCAATGAGCTATGTAAAATAAAAGGTGCAAGCATGCTCTGCAGACAGACCTTTTCTTAGTGTTTCCAGGTTTTGGATCTGGCAAGACAAAGACTTCAAAACCAGCGCCACCAATGTGCTTATAAAGTTAAAAGAAACACATGTAAAGAATCACAGGGAGGCATGACAGCAGCGAGTCAACAGATTTCCAGTGAGACAGAAAACATTAAAGAAACAGATTCTTGAGCTGAAAACTCAATGACTAAAATGAAAATTCCAGGGAGGAGTTCGATAGCACATGTGGGGGTGGGGAAAGGAGGAGTGCATGAGAGAAGAGCTCCAGAGATTGTCCAGTATGCTGGGCCTGGTGGAGCAGGCCTGGAACCCCAGGTATTCAGGCTGTGGCAGGAGAATCATGAGTTAAGTCCTGCCTAGGCTACAGAGTGAGTTCAAGGCCAGCCTGGACAACTTGGGAAGATCCTGCCTCAAAACAAAAAGTAAAAAGAGAAATGGGAATCGAGCTCAATATGAAATGCTCATAGTCAATCCCTATTACTACACATCAGAGAGAGAGAGAGAGAGAGAATGAGAATATTATCCAATAGGCGATCTGAAGGACATAGAAATAAATAAAAAGACAACTGATGGAAAAAGAACAGACTCGCAGAGACTTGCACAGCAGCAGCTTGCGTTTTGGACAATACGCTTGTTGTGAAAGCTTCAGACAGACAGACACAAGAAGCAGAAAAATTATTTGAAAATAAATTGCTGAAGCTATCAAAATTTAATGAAAAATACAATTTTTCACATATAACAAGCTTAAAGGACCTGGAGGAGGAGAAATAGAGATTTACATCCTAGCGAATGGGTAGATAATGGGTGGACGTGGATGGATGGACAGTGCTAGGGTCACTGTGATGGGACGATGAGATGAGAGAATCTATAGTCAAACCATTGAAAGGCAAAGAGAAAGACAGAGCACTGATGTGATTAGCAGTGGACAGCTGCTGGACAATGGAAGCCAGAAGTGGACGGACCTGTTTCAAGTGCTGAAAGAAAAAGGAAACTGTTAACCAAGAATCCTATTTCAAATCTGCCCTTAGAAGATGAAGGCAAAATGACAGCGATCCCTGTTCAACAAAGACTGAGAGAAGTCCTTGCCAGCAGATCTGTGATATAAAAAACACTAAAAGAAATGTCTACCGGCAGGAATCTATCATAGGACGAGCTAAAGAATACCAAAGATGAGAAAAAAAATAAGGATTAATACATTCTACAAGCTTGTTTTTGTTGTCTACTGTTTTAGTTATAATCTATTTTTAATAGATACATGAAATTATGCATATTCTTGGCCTCGAGGTAGAGGCAGGTGGATCTCCATGAGACTGAGGCCAACCTGATCCACATAATGACTTCCAGGAGGGCTGGGACTAGGGAGACCCCCTAAAAACCCCCTACATTATACATATTAAAGAATATGTTGTATTTCAATGTACATGCACATGATGTCTGTAATGTTTTATGTCATTTGCAGGAAAGTGGCTGCAACTAGAGATGATCATATTAGGTAAATTAAGCCAGTCTCAGAAAGAAAAATCTTTCTTTTTTTCTGTCATTTGTGGTTCATAGATCTTGTATAGATACATAACATCACATATGTGTGCAAGACATGAAAATAGAGGCAGAACTTTCCAGGAGAGCAGAGAAGACTAACGGGAGGAAAGTCTAATGTTCAACACACAGACTTGCATGAAACTTAAAAACAGCTATGAGAAATGAAACGTGTGCGTGAAGGCAGGGTCACCCTAGTTCATGAAGCGGAAGGCTCAGTCAGCACCGTCAGGCTGACGATTCTCTTCAGCTTGACTTTGAGATTCTCCACGACCCTATCAAAAGCCCAGGAGCATTTATTTGGGGGGTGGGACTTGATATGTTGATCTGAAATTTTATATGAAAACACAAAGAATGTGGAAGAGGTAAAAAAATAGGACAGGATAATGTGAGCTCGATGCTATGGATGTAGATCAGAAGAAAGTCAAGAATTCAGAGTTAAACCCCAATGTCTGTGGTCAACAGAGATTCAGAAAGGTATTGGGATGATTCAGTGGGGAAAGAATATTTTCTTTTAAAGCAAAACTTGACAGAAAAATTGGCTAGCCACATGCCTCAACAAAGAAAACAAATCCTTTGACATTGTCCCACATTATAGATAAAAATTGACTCAAAATGTATCATAGGTCTAAGTTGGGTACACTCCTGTGATCGCAGCACTTTGGAGACTGAATCAGGAGGATCAGGAATTCAAGGTAAGTCTGAGCTACATAATGAGTTTCAGGCCATCCCGAGCTACATAAGAAGATAAAACAACAATAAAGCAACAACCAAGTATTGAGTAAATGTAAGTGCTAAAACTGTACAACTTCTAGAAGCAGACATAGGAGAAAATGTTTGTGATGTTTAATTTTAGGGAAAGTCCTAAAGACTACAAATAAAGCATGATTTCTTAAAGGAAAATACAAACTGGACTTTATCAAAATTGAAAGTGTTTATTTATTTATGTATTTATTTTATTTTTATGTGTATGAGTGTTTTGCCTGTATATATGTAAGTACACCCATGTCCTGCAAAGCCCACAGAGGCCAGAAGAGGGTGTCAAATCCCCTGGAACTCAAGTTATGGACAGTTGTTAGCCACCATGTGGTTGCTGAAAATTGAACCTGGGTCCTCTGCAAGAGCAGCCAGTGATCTTAATGACTGAGCAATCTTGCCAGTCCTGAAAATGTTTTGTACTTCAAAAATTAAGTGCATCATTTAAGAAAATGAAGTCAAGCCACAGACTTGGAGAAAATATTGGCAAATCATATACACAGTTAAAGATTTGCACAAAGAATAAATAAATTTTTATAACTCCAGTAATAAAACAGGACAATGAAAAAGTGGGCAAAAAGCATGAATAGGCATGTTACCAAAGAGAACATAGATGGCTAATAAGCACAAGAAAATGTCCAACATCAGCCAGGTATAGAGGCACACACCTTTAATCCCAGCACTTGGGGGGCAGAGGCAGGCAGGCAGATCTCTGTGTGTTCGAGGCCAGTCTGGTCTATATAGTGAGTTCTAGGCCAACTGGGGCTGCAGGGAGAGCCTGCCTTAAAAAAAAGAAAGAGAAAAGAAAAAGTGAAAATGTTCAACATCGCTATTAGGCAGTTGCAAATCAAGTTCCCAGTACTCTGTCACCATCATAGCCACCGGGATGACTTTTGTGTAGGACAATAACAGGCATCAGTGAGGATAGGGATGAAGAGGGATCTCTGTCTGTCACTGGTGAGAATGAAACTACTACACAGACTGAAGAAAGTGTCAACAGTCTTTTAAAAGTTCAGCCAATTTATCATATGAGGCAACAAGAGAAACCAAGAGAAACGAAACCACGTATTTATTACCACATGTATGGGAATACTCAGAGAACTACTCATGGTAATTCCAAATCCAAGACAGTCCCATGGTCCAGCGGCTGGTGAGTGGACAGAGCACACATCCACACAGTGGCATCTCCCCCAGTTAAAAGGGGCATCACAGGGATGGGAATGACCCTCAAACATGTATGCTCACAAACATGTATGCTCACAAACACGTATGCTCACTGAAAGAAACCTGATGCAAAAGACTGTGGTGGCGTATGGCTCCACTTAGATAAAATGCACAGAAAAGGAAGATTTGTAGAGAAAAAAACTCACATCAGGAGGCTGGAGCTAGGCTGGGATTAATTGCAAATAAGCATGAGAAAACTTTTGAGGCAATAGCAATGTTCTAAAACTGAATGACAATGTCCTATGAACACTCTGAAAGTCATTGACATGTGCACTCTCATCATATGTAACTTGTATGTCAGCAAAGATATTTAAATACACAAATATTAAATGATAATAACTCTATGACTTGGGTTGTGTGTGTCCCTGAGAGGCCAGTGTGCTGAGGGCTTGGTCCCCAGTATGCTGCTACTGGGAAGTAGTGGAACTTTTAAAAAGTAGGGGTCTTTAGGTCTTTAACTGTTGAAGGGGATTGTGGGACCCTGGTCCCTTCCAGGCCCGAAGAACAGGGTCAATTGATCATGGATTGAAACCTTGAAAACTATGAGTCAAACTAAGCCTTCTTTCACAGGCCATAGGGGAGAGCCTACTAATATTATTCTGCTAAACAGACATACTGTTAAACCAACTCCTAATGACTTATTGTTATGTCCAAAGATTAATGCCTCTCCGAACTCTCATCAGAGAAGCTTCCTCATGCAGCAGATGGTGATTAACCCAGAGACCCACAACTGGCCAGTGTGCAGAGAAGAAGGGACTATGGAGTACTTATCCCAATAGGACACCCATATCAAACCTCTGTCTCCCAAGGCTCAGAAATAATTATGGAAGAGGGGGAACAAAGATTGTAAGAGCCAGAGGAGGTGAATGACCACAAGGAAACAGAGTTTCCTAAACAGCTGGGAAGTTACTCAGATGAACTCACAGCAAAGGTGATCGTGTGCATAAGACCAGATAGGCTCAAGTCAGACAAAAATCCCAGCAGTGACGTGGAGAAGTAGATACAAAACCCCAGCCCTACCTGAGGAACTACTGGCAACTGATAGCTGCTGGGAGAGGCAGAGTCAGTCAGCCTTCTTTTTGGGGGTCTTTTTCAGACAGGGTCTCCCTATAGCCCCAGCTGTCCCAGAACTCACTATGTAGACCAGGGTGGCCTTGAACTCATAGAGATGCACCTGCCTCTGTCTCCTGAATACTGGAATTAGAGGTGTGCACCGCCATGCCCAGCTTGAGAGAGTCAGTCTTCATTAAGGGTGTGACTCTGGGTAGGTTAACCAGGCTCCAGTGGATGGACCAACACTGAACGGCGCTTGGAGACACAAGTTTGACTCAACAGGGATAGGGGAGGGGGTCTACATTTGATTAAGATCTATCGTATGAAGTGCATAAAAACCCAATAAAAATATTTTTTAAAAAGAATATATACATATATATAAAATGAAGTGCTTGAAAGGGGGTGGGGGTGGTAAAGGAGGTGTAGATGGGGAGAAAGTCTATATGATCAAAATATATTATGTGGAATTTGCAAAAATTTAATTAAAAACTTAAAAACATAATATTTTAATTAATTCTCTGAGAATTTCATATATGCATAGAATGTATTTTGATCATATTCACTCCCCATTTCTCTCCTTAACTCCTCCCAGATCCAAATCCCACCTCCACCCCCTCCCAACTTTGTGTCCTCATTTTGCTTAGAATAATCCATCCAGTCCAATTTGTGCTGCCATATACTTGTGGGGATGGGGCCATTCACTAGACTGTGTGAGACCTACCAGAGGCTCTCTGCCTCTGGGCTGGTACCTAGTAGCTTGAAGTTATGCTGCTCCATCAGCCTGGGTGTTGGACTCACTGTGATAGCCAAGACAGGCCCCTCACCTGGCCCACGAGTCTGAAACATGGAGACTGTAACTTACCTCATTCTGACTCAACTAGTCAGAGAAAGCCTCAGCAGGAGGGAAAACTTAGGCAAACACCTCAAGGTGAGTTTGAAAGCCAGGAACCTTTCTGGGAGGGTCAAGAGAGAGGACAGAGTGTGTGAAGAAGCCTTGGCATATCTGAGCAAGTGTGCAGAGGCTGGCATAGCTGGTGCTGACGGAGCACTAGATGTGGCAGGAGATGACCTGATGGGTCGTGGTAGGTCGCACGGAGGAAGTCCCGGCAAGCTGATGGAAATGGTGAGTGGTATAGAAACCCATGGTGATGTGTGCAGTGAGTGACAGATCTGAATGGATGTAGGTTGAGGGAGCCCAGCTCTGGCTGCAGAACTGAGATGAGATGGAAGGACCAAGATAAAAACAACAAAGAAATCTTTATAAGAACCTAGGTGTGTGCTGACCCCAGTCCCTCCTGTCGCATCGTTCCTCCTAGAAACAACTCCATTCAGGTCAGTCCTGTGCTTGTAACTTTCAATAGCTCCTATTGCCCATGAGAAAGAACTCAGGTTTCCCAACCCACCTGCCTCCCTGTCTTGTTACCTTCTTTCTCCTGTTTCAGTTCCCTTGCCTCCGAGCCCCCTGTTTGTCTCAGGACAAAATCCTGCATCCCTTACATCCCTGCCACATATAGAATGAGAAGGCATGTCGTAAAAAGGTCACAGAGATAAAGCCATGGGGAGACCTGGGGTTTGGTTGTGACACAACATCCCCATTCCAAACTGCCCCTGGCATCAGTCTTAAAGGAGCTGGGGCCCATGGGAGAGGCTGGATTCAAGCCATCTCTTCTTTCTAGACACTGTCTGAGAGTGGACAGAGGCCAACATCTTTCTTACCATCACAATTCAACCAGCTGGTGTTTCCTGGGGGCTGGAGTGTAGGGAGAAGTCACCTGTCCTTCAGAGAGGACCAGGCAGACAGTGACAGGGAGCTTGGGGAACTGGTGAGTTGTGGCCTCAGGTCTGAGTGAGAGTTTATTTAGCCCAAAGATGATCAGAAGGGGTCCAAGGCCTTCACTGGCTGGTCTTTGGCTTTCTGCTAGACAGAAAGTTCCAGCATGTCCTCTAATTGGCAGAATGGTGGACAAAGTGATGAGGCGAGGTACTCAGCAGAATTTAACCCCTAAGAACTGAGCATTTGTACCAAATCTTTGAAAACATCAGTCAAGAGCAAACATATGTTCCTTAATAGAATCCTCCAGCTGAGAAAGACAGAGAGAGAGAGAGAGAGAGAGAGAGAGAGAGAGAGAGAGAGAGAAAGAGAGAGAGATGGGGGAATGGGGATGGGGATGGGGAGGAGAGGTTGTGTCTCGGGTCCTGGTCACATCCTGTCTCTTCTGAACCCTTCCATGGTCTTATACATGGTCTTATACATGTATGTATAAGACCTGAACAGCAGCCAGATCCACACAGACAGAATAGACTGGTGGCTGCCAGGACTGGGAGGGGGAACTGCTTAATGGGTGCAGGGTGACATGGGTAACCAAAATGTTTCCTAGCTAGACAGAGGTGGTGGCCACACAGTGTGGTGCATGTGTGGCCTGCCAATGGATGTTACACTTCCTGATGGTTAACTCTGTCATGTGAATTTCACTTTAATACAAAAACTAATTCAGTCTCACTCATTAAATTCTCATACAATATTTCCCAGGTTCCTTTCTCAAAGGGCTGACACATGCCTTGCAAAGCAGGGGGACAATTATTAGATAAATCTGGTTACTGCAGCTCCCATAAAAGCTACATGATACTGTGACCTCAGCTGGAGGAAAACATCTGGAGATTTTTAGATACAGTGATCCCAGCTCCCACATCCCAGAACTCTCCCACCCCTCTGCCACCTGATTTCTCCCTTGATCTCTGTATGCCAATGTAAAACTCATTCCCAGTTCAAGTCTAGCCCAGACTCAGAGCCAATTCCTGGCTTCTGACCCATCTAGTCCTCCCTCTGTGAAAGCAGAAACTCCCCCCTTGCCCCACACATGCCCACTCAGAGGCAGCAGGGGCACAGCATGGAGTCAGCTCTGATTCCGTTCACTTTCTTTTGATGCTAGCAGAGGAGGCTAGGGAGTTTGAAAAGCTCCTCCAGTTTCTAACACAAAGTCAAGGTCCAAGAGCTAATGGTATTTCTCCTCTCAACATCTGGACTTCAGCCCTCAGGTCCAGACAACCAGGGAACATCATCCAGTGACAAACCCAGCCAGTTCCTTCCTGCCTGGGATCCAGCCAGTGCCCATGTATTTGACTGAGACAACTCAGGACCCAGCACTTGAAGTGTACCCAGCTAGCGCCAGCAGGACCTAGCACCTGTGTGACCTAGCACCTGCAAGACTCAACACCTGCAAGGTTCAGCATCTGCATGATTCAGAACCTGTAGGATCCAGAACCTTCAGGTCACACTCAGCCAGCACCTGCCCATGACTCAGACATACAGACAGTCATCTCACTTTGGGTGACCACCACCTCTCCAGCACTTTTCTGCTTAACCATCCTCCATATCTCTCAGCTAACCGCTGGGCTAGGTCATTTTCTGGCATAGATACAGAGCAGCCAGCCACCGGAGCCTAAGACCCCTGATAACTGCTGTCATATTGGAGCCTGTTTTTCAGGAAGACACACATACAGCAGACACAGAGGTTCAGGGCTAAGTGCTGGGCTACCAGCCAGTCCCGGGAGCTGAAGGAGGATAGAGCCCCTGACCACGGATGCTGTGTGGTGTCCACAACCCACAAGACCAAGGCGGCTCCTTCAGTGGCCCCGAGTGCACCCACCCCCAAGCAAGAAGTCGCTTGCACAGGCAGTCCCCCCCCACCCCACCCCCCGCCCAGAATCAAATCCTTACTGAAATATCTGGCTGCAAAGTTTCTTTTGCTGGAAGCTGTGGGCAGCATCGTGAAGCTGGCAGTCTGCAGATTCCTCTTGTGTCGTATCTTCTTTAGGAAGAAACAACCGCATCCTCAGGCAGACAAGCTAATTCCTGGTTCCCAGTAACAGGAGATCAGCATCTATAGGGAAGAAATATATTTAGAATGCCCTTTATCAGGCATTTGCCTGGATTTCAAACACGATGCCTGCTGTGAGGAAGGAGTTCCTCTGAGGATCATGTACCCAGGGATCTGAAAGCGCCCTTGGGGAAGTCACAGGCCTCTGGGTATCAGTTCCTCAAATTTGTAAAATGGGAGCAGCAATGAAACCTCTCAGTGGGAATGGATGGCACAGGCATCCACAGAAATAAGGGCTTTGTGAACCACAGAGACCCTCGACGCTTGCTGCTGGGTTGACTTTTCCAAGGAGCAGACCTGGAGCCAAGAACATGTGCAAAGAAGAGTGCTGTAATGTGCGGGGCAGCTTCTGGTTTGCACTATGTGCAGTAGACCTGTCCTCAGGGGATAGCCAGGACTCAGCCCCATGTCCAGGTACAGGAGTAGAGGCTAGGAAAGCCACGTCACACCCTTAGCACATCAGCTTCTCCATTCTAATTTTGGAAAATTGGCATTTTTATATGATCCACCATTGTGGGAAAACAAAACAAAACAAAACAAAACAAAAAACCCCTCAGTTATAAACTAGACAAGCAACATTACTGCAACCCTTAACATCACTCACACAGTGGTCCAGGCAAACTAAAGCAAAGCTGGACCAGGCAGCAGACAGAATACCACCTGTTTCAGTCCAGAAGATGCAGCTGTAGGTGGAGAAGCAACTCCTGGGAAGTTGAGCCCAGAATCTTCTTTCCCCACCCACCTCATCTCCTTTGTTCTGCTGCCTCTGCTTGAGCCGCTTTGCGTCAGGCCTGAGATTACAAACCACTCACTGTATAAAGACAAAGTGAACACTGGATATGGGTGAATTCTTCCAGCCTGGGCTAGGAGGAAGCAGGCCGTGGGCTGTCACCACCATGCTACAGAGAAACGAAGCCTGGGGCTATGGGGCTGTTGAACAGTGCTCTGAGTTGTGCTTTGGCAGAGCGCTCGTGGTCCATACCTTAAAATGTGGGGACAGTTCCTGCCACTGTCCAGTCTCCATAGGAGTGATAGGACAGCTTGAAGTGCATGGGGGAGGTAGACTCTGCCTCTGTGGCAGCTGGGATCAGAGGCCAGTGATTTAGCATTAAATGTACAGGGGCCCAAATCTGAGAGGCCACCATGACCCTGGGTTCAGGAGCACAGGCTTTGACTAGCACAAACAGCCCAGAGTGCACAGCTGAGCTGGGAGTCTCCAGAGGCAGGACAGTGATGGAGCTGGGGCTAGGAACTGAGGACCCTGCAGCTGGGACAGACCTCAGGGACCCTGATGGATCCAGAGTGACACTTCTCTGGTCCTCTAAGCACTTGGGGCTTGGAGGTATAGAAGGACTGGGGTGGGGATGAGGAACATCACAACAACCCATAGTAGCAAGATTTAGATAAAAGCTCTGGGTCTAAGCCCTGGGTTTAATCCCTAATCCAGCATAAAACCAGGTAGGGTGGATCATAACTGTAATCCCAGCACTCAGAAGGTAGAAGCAGGAGGATCAGAACTTCAAGGTCAGCCTCAGCTACATAGTGAGTTAGTGAGTTCAAGGCCAACCTGGGCTACATGAGATTATTTGGTGCT
>NW_008339436.1:3026600-3028818 GCF_000622305.1 Nannospalax galili | reverse complement strand
GCTGGAGAGATGGTTCAGCAGTTAAGAGCACTGACTGCTCTTGCAGAGGACCTGTGTCTGGTTCCCAGCACCCACATGACTCACATCCATCTATAACTTGAGTTCTAGGGGATCCAACACCCTCTTCTGGCACACATGTGGTGTACATACACACATACATGAAAACACTCATATATACATACATAAAATAAAAATAAATCTAAAAAAATTTTTTAAAATGTAAAGTTAAAGTTGATTTTAAGAATACAAGGGAGAGTTGTTGGGGACCCTTGCTGTTTTAGGGTCGCAGTCTCTCCATGTCCAGATAGCCACAAGCCGGCTCGGTGTTCTTATGCAGAGACTCCCCTTTCCAGCGGGACACCTTCTACTCTCTTCCTGACTCACCTTTGAAGTGACCGTCACAGATACATGACCTCTGGCACAGAAACTACCAGGTTTTTCCTGTGTGATAATCAGGCACTGTCTGATAGCCTGATAGAAGCCCACCACCACATGTAAATGGGGCATCCCAGGAGCACCTATCAGCTGAAGCTTTTGCTACTGCCTCCACACTATAAATCTTCTGGTTTTCCCCCTAATAAATCGGAGCTGTATCACGAGCTGTATCACTGAGTCTGTCTGAAGCTGTGTCTCACTGCACCTGTGATACAATCTCCCCAGAGGGGGTTGTCCTTCGCAACCACTCACGAAGATCTTGCTTTCGTTGTTCCTGCACCTCCTCTCGTGATCCGGTGGCCGACGGATCGGGAACACAGAGGGAGCCACCGGCAGCTTGGAACAGAACCCGCCGGCAGCTGACAGCGACCGGCAGAGTCGCCAGTGCCGGTAGCCAGTGCCGGTAGCCGTGGAGAGCCAGGGACCCGTCTCAGCAATGCGGTGTGCGAAATCCGCGCACCCCAGCAGCCGGGAGAGACCAGCGCCACGCCAGCAGCTGGCGCTCCGAGATCCCCGCGTGCCCATAGAGTGTGTTTACTCCCTTAGCAGCAAAGTCCTCATAATATGGGCATCAAGTATGGCTGAATCTAGTAGGTTGACAATGCCAGCCAAGCCTGGGTTTCTTTCTAGCTTTGTTTGCTTCTGGGGTGATTTTTCCTCCTCTTCCCCCTCCTCCTCCCCCCCCTCCTCCTCCCCTCCTCCCCCCTCCCCCTTCTCCTCCTCTTCCTCCTCCTCTTTTTCCTCTTCCCTCTCCCCCTTCCCTCCTCCTCCTCCTCTTCCTCCTCCTTCTCCTTTATGCTTCAGGGGCTGTCCAGCAGGAGGAAAGAACAGATTTAAGCTGCTCCCCAACTCCTCTTAAGCATCCCTTCTTTCTCAGGGCCTTGATTTGGACCACTAACCAACCCTCTTGTGATGGGAACCAAACCAGTAAGCTGTTCTGACTGGCTAAAGGCAACCCAGTGTCATCTCGGGAGCTGGCAGAGGGCTGACAGAGAGGTGGGTAGTAGACATTGGGGTGCTGTGACAAAGGTGTAGAGGGGAAGGCCTCCCAAATCCCTGTGCTACTGTGGGGTTTCAGTAGAGAGGGGTAACCTCTGGGAAAAGGGAGAAGACTGGCCTCCAACCCTCTAACCCTCCAACTCTCCACCCCAGCTTTCTTTTCCAAACCCTCACAAGGTCAAGAGCAGGCCACACCCAGCCAAGCCCAGCACAACTAGGGCAGGCCAGGAGTGTAAGCTGGACTGCCTTTCTGACCATGACTCAGCCCAAGCCCTGGCAAACCTGCTCACCCTGGACTCAGGCCAGTGTCCCTGTGCCTTACCTCTCCCCACCCGCAGACATTACTGACAGCTGGAAACCCGCTGTGTAGCAAACACATTTACCCAGCACCTGACAGCACCTGCGGGAGGTGCAATTGTGGAATTGTGGTGAATTCCAACCAAGCCACACAGTTTAATGTGGGGGTTTGAGAGTCCTGTCTTTCAAGCATGGTCATAAGCCTGTGGTCCCAGACTGACCCAACGTGTGCACCCCACTGTCTCGCATTCACACAGCACAGGGCTTCCTGCTTTGTGTATGTGTATGTAGGTGTGTGTGTGTGTGTGTGTTTGTGTGTGTGTGTGTGTGTGTGTATGTCTGTGTCTGTGTCTGTGTCTGTGTGTGTTCCTAGGCTCACACTCCAGCCCCCAGTGGGTGAGTCCTGGCAGCCAGAACCAGGCCTTCAAGGACAAACGGTGCTGCTCTCCAGCGTCTGCTCACCTGGACCTGGGGAGCAGGCGTCTCT
>NW_008339436.1:2981600-3021600 GCF_000622305.1 Nannospalax galili | reverse complement strand
CAACTCGTGACCTAGAGTGGAAAGCCAGCAACACAGATGAGAAACTCAGCAACACGGATGAACAACCGGCAATATGGAAAAGAAATTCAGCAAAGAAATGGGGATTTTGACAAGATACAAACAGAATTGTTGAAAATGAAAAACCCAGTTAGGAGGGCTGGAGAGTTGGCTCAGTGGTTTAGAGTGCTTATTGCTCTTGCAGAGGACGTGGGTTCAGTTCCCAGAATCCACATCAAGTGGCTTACAACCACCCATAAGTTCAGTTGTAGGGAATTTGATGATTTCTGCTGGAGGACTCTTTGGGTACCTGCATGCACATGGCACACATAAATTCACTTAGGCACACATATACATAAATAAAAAAGAAAAACTCAGTGAGTAAACAAACAAACAAATACAAAGCAATGGAAATAACACCAAGAGACTAGACCAAGTAGAATAACGGCTATATTACTGAAAATGATGTACAGTTTCTGCGTAACCCCAATCAAAATTCCAACAACATTTTCCACAAGACTAGGAAAATATCTAAAATTCATATGGAAGCACAAAAGACTACCCCAAATAGTCAAAGTAGAAAGAGCAATGTTGGAGGAAACTAACACCTGATCTCAAATTATACTGACAGAGCCATAGTAACAAAACCAACATGGTATGTATGGCACAAAAACAGGTACGTAGACCAATGGACTAGAGCAGAAAGACCCAGATAAAAAAAAATCACACAGATACAAGCAATGGACTTTTGAGAAAGGTGTTCAAAACATACATTGGAGAAAAGAAAGTATCTTCAACAAATGGTGCAGAGAAACCTGGTGTGCTGGACAGCTTCAGCTGTCAACTTGACACACCTGGGTGGAGGGAACATCAGTTGAGGAATTACCTCCATTAGATTGGCCTATGGCCATGTCTGTGGGGCATTTTCTTGACGTGGGATGGCTCAGTCCACTATGGGTCATGCCACCCCTGGGCATGTGTATCTGTGTTGTATAAGAAAGCAGGTTGACCAAAGGAGCAAACCAGTAAACAGCATATACTTCCTTGGTCTTTGCTCCAGGTCCCTTCCCCGAGGTCCTGCCTTGGCTTCCCTTGATAATGGACTGTAAGCCAAATAAGCCATTTCCTCTCCAAATAGGTTTTTTTCAGTGCTTTTTTTTTTTTTAAATCACAGCAATAGAAAACTGACTAATATGCCTGGTTGCCAATTCCAAGAAGAATGAAATTAGATCCATATCACTTGCCTTACACAAAATCAATGCAATATACATCAAAGATCTTAATGTAATACCTAAAACTCTGAAACTGTTAGAAGACATCATAGGTAAAACACTTCAAGATACAGGCACAGGCAAGGACTTTCTGAACAGGACTACAGTAGCACGGGAAGTAATCCCAAGAGCTGACAAATGGATTGCACGACATCATTAAGCAAAGTTTCTGCATAGCAAAGAAAACCAATCAGCGGAATGTAGAGACAGCTTACAGAATGGGAGAAAATCTTTTCCAAGTATGCATTTGACATGGGATTAATATCTGGAATCTCTAAAGACCTCCCCAAATTAAATACCTAAATATCAATCATTCAATCAACAAATGGGCAAGTGGATTTAACAGGAATTCAGAAAAGAAGAAATATTAACAGCCAATAAATATTTGAAAAATGTCCCCCCCCACAATATAACTAGAAGAAAAAGAAGTAAATAAAAAATAAAATCATAACGTTTGAAGGAAAATGGGCAGGTCTACTAATCAATATGCCAAGAGAAAGAAGACAAACTCAGAAAGACAAGTATGATTTGTTTTCTCTTGTATACACAGAATATTTTATACATGCAAATGGTATTTTGTATATGCATATGACAAATGTATCAAATGAAGGGAAGAAATGAGAGATGATGGGGAAAAGGCAGAACATGGTGCTTTCTGATGTGTAGAGTCTATATTTAGCTATCATAAACCCGCTTTTCTTTCATGTCATACATTTGAAAGCAGGACTATTGACTTGAGAAAGGACACCAGCAATTTGGGGAAGGAAGGATGAGAAAGGTTGGGGGAAGGAGCGAGTCATAGCAAGTTATAATGATACATACATATGCATGAAAATGTATAAAAGCTGTATTTGTGCATACTAACCAAAAATAATATTGTTTGTGAAGAAAACTGTAATCGTGAACTTTGCAGGAAAATGGGTGAATCTGGAAGGTATAACACCAAGCGAGGTTGAGGGACTAGGAGCCAGCCACATTTAGGGGACAGGTGGGTGGACAGATAGGAAAGGGGCACTAATAATTGAGTAATGAAGATGGTGTGCTTCCATCTTCTTGGTCTGAGACAAAGGTTTAAGGGCTCCCTCTCAAGCCAGCAGAACCCCTTTCCTGCGGACCAGTCCAGATCAGTTCAGGAAGACTGAGGCTGGATCTGGATACCTCTTCATTTGAAGTCATAAGTCTATTAGACTTTTCTTTGTCTTAGTTGAATAATCCAAAATTAGAGGAGAGGAACCCACTAAAACCCTTAAAAACCCAGAACTCCCAAGGGAACTTGGATTTTGGTTTTCGAATTCCTTCCCTGCTGTAGGGAATCTTTTTCTCTGTGTGGGTGTGAGTTTTCATCTTTTAATAAGGTCAGTTTTCCTGTTGCTCTCTGCTGTGCCTGAAATTTTTTCCTGCCCTTAAATTCTTTAATTGGCTGAGAAATGAACCTGATCACAGCCCCTAGGCAGTGACCATCCTCGATCCCTAGATGGTAACAGGATGATCCAAGCTCAGAAAGAATAAAACCCCACATGATCTTCCTCTTACGTGGATCCTAGCCTATGATGCACTCATGTGTGTTTATAAATGGGTGTAACTGTGGGTAAAGTCTAAAATGTAGAAGGGACACTAAAAGAGGGTAACCTTAGATGATGAGGAGGAAGAACGGGGGCGCAAAAGGGTGCATAGGACATGAAAGAGGTAAACAGAGGAGGCTACAAGGTGAGGGTGGTGGAGGTGGGGAGAAGGAGAACCATGAAAACACACTTTGTTAAGAAAAGCCATAATGGCATCTAACATACTTCATGCTGATTTAAAGAAAAAGGATAAAAGGAAAAGGAACAACTAATTCATAGACATATTGAGACAGCCCTGACTGTAATTGGCAACTGTGGCCACAAGATGGCGCCCTCAGCATGTTGTTTAGCCAAGGTGTAATCAGGACAAGATGAAGCTGTGTTCAAACACTGCGGTGAAAGTGCTGCACAGTGACCAGGAGACTGGGAGCAGAGATGCCCCAGAACCCCAGGCTTTAACTCTATCACTACAGGCTTTGTATTTTGAGGTGTTGAGGATGTACCCAGGGCCTTGCACATGAGAGGCAAATGCTGAGTCTCAACCAGAGCCTGGGATATATGTGTAACAGGGATATTATTATTATTATTATTTTTTTTAATTTTACTTATTATTTTTATTTTACGTGCATGTGTGTATTACCTGGATATAGGTAAGTGCACCCGTATCATGCAATGCCCACAGAGGTTAGAAGAGCCTGTCGGATCCCTTGGGACTGGAGTTACAGACAGTTGTTAGCTGCCATGTGGGTGCTGGGATTCTACAAGAACAACCAGTGTTCTTAACTGCTGAGCCATCTCTCCAGCCCCCAGGATATTGTTTTTATACTACATCTTTCAAATCTGGTGTATATTTTACATTTCTAGCAATTTTCAACTTGTTTGCTAAATTTCCATTGAGAACATTTCATGTCTATTTGGTTTTCACAGAATTTAGAGTTGGAAGAGAAGGTTTTCAAGTTATTTAAAACACATAAAAGCATTTCAATAAATGTGTTGTGCACTATTTTTAAACTATTTATTTTTATTTTATGTGTATGAGTTTTGTGTAAGTGTACCACGTGTGTACAATTTCCATGGAAGTCAGAAGAGGGCGTCAGATCCCCTGGGACTGGAGTTATGGACAGTTGTTAGCTGCAATGTGGGTGCTGGGATCTGAACCTGGGTCCTCTGCAAGAGCAGCCAGTGCTCTTAACCACTGAGCCATCTTGCCAGCCCCCCCCCAAGAAGAGGCTTTCTTGCAGATAAGGCTTGTCAATGTACAAGATGATAAGAAGACCAGCTCACAGAGAGATGCAGAAATCTGGAACGTATATATTCCCAAGATGCAACTAGAAGGGCAGGGAAGGGAGCCATCCAAACTTGTGGCACAGAGCTTCCACATGGCCAACACTGTGAGAAATGATACATCAAGTGCAGCCACAACAGGCTGCAGAGATACAGGGTTTGTGGGAAGCAGTCAGCAAGCACAA
Source organism: Nannospalax galili (assembly GCF_000622305.1). Classification (NCBI taxonomy): domain Eukaryota; kingdom Metazoa; phylum Chordata; class Mammalia; order Rodentia; family Spalacidae; genus Nannospalax; species Nannospalax galili. The sequence goes on along the minus strand of NW_008339436.1, from coordinate 3,017,301 downwards.
TGTGACAGGTGTGTGAAGCGGACCTTGTAACATAGAAATTGAAAAGGGTCTACTTCGTAAAGGAACACTCAAGAAACATGAAAGAATCTATAGTATTCAACACCCCTAGCCCCAATGCAACAAGCTTCGACATCGGCAACAAAAAAGACAGTTAAAAATGAAGGACATTCTATTTATTTGTTATTTAGTACAAGATGTTCTTTATTACTTCAAGAGAAAAGTATAAAAGAAATAGCAAAAGGAGCATATATATCATAAATATCTTTGTAAAGTACAATAGGACCCATCCAGTAAAAAGTATATATAAGTAATTTTGGTTTTAAGTTCTGAAAAATTATATAATTTCCATGTAAATGTTCAAGTGGCACACATATGCTGTAAGAGAGATGATTAAGATTCTTTGAGATATTCTGTATAAAATACACAAAAAGTTCAATAAAAAACAAATTTTAAAAAGTTCAACATCCACATTATTATTTTCAGTAATGGATTTCTATATAATGAGGAACAAATCCTCCCCAAACATTTTTGAAACTGACTGAAATAAAAAAAGTTAATGAATAAAAATGTGAACAAGCTGGCAAAGAACTGTGGATCAAGTCCCAAGAGTTCCTGTGATGGTTAATGTTGGTTATCAACCTGACAAGCTCCAGAATCACCCATGAGACAAGTCTCCAGGGATTAGGTTTGCCTTTGTGTATGCCTGTGAGGATGTTCTTGGTTAGGCCCATTGAAACCAGAAGACCCATCCCAAGTGTGGCCAGCACCTTCCAGACTTGGCAGCAGCACAGATGTCAGCAAGTCTGAGGGAAAACGTTTACTTTTCACCTGCTTGTCATTGCCTCTGCTGGGAGGACATCTATCTGTCATCATCCTTTGCTGACTTTAGAACCCAGATACACACACACACACACACACACGCACGCACACACACTTTAAAAATATCTATTACAGGGAGACCCTCTCTCTCTCTCTCAAAAAACAAAACAAAAAACAAAACAAAATATATTTATTGATTTTTTGAGAATTTGATAGAACGTATTTTGATCACACCTAGACCTTCCTCTTCTTATTACACTGCTCCCCAACAAAAATGAAGGACATTTAAATAGAAGCTGACCTCTCCCTCTCTTAGCAGTATCAGTTGAGAATAGTTCCTCAGTTAGGGTTAGGGCAACTTACCCCAAGCCCTATCCATACCTCTACCCCTGGAATTTTGTCTGGCTTAACTTTACACTGATCTTGTCCATGCTGTCACAATTGCTGTGAGTTCATATGAGTAACTGCCCTGCTGTCTGGAAAACTCTGTTTCCTTGTGTTCTGCCACAACCTCTGGCTCTTACAGACTCTCCACCTCTTCTTCCTCAATGATTCCTGAGCCTTGGGAAGTAAGGGTTTGATACAGGTGTTCCATTCAGGGCTAAGCACTCTACAGTCTCTTATTCTCTGCATACTGGCCAGTTGTAGGTCTCTGTGTAAACTGCCATCTGCTATAAGAAGAAGCTTTCTTTAGGGGTGTAATGATGGGTAAATTGACCAGGTTGACCAGGACCAACACAGAAGGGCATTTGGGGACACAAATTAGACTCAATAGATCTTAGAAAATGATATCAGATATGAAATTAGGCAAAAAGGTAGCAGCAGAGAAGGTTGAAAATGATCAAAATACATTGTACGAAATTCTAAAAAATTCAGTAAAAGAGAAGGACATCATCTAAATACTGAGCAAAGCTTTGCTGATTTCTGTCTCCAAGGGGATCTTGGAATACGAATTACAAAATGTTGAGATTCAAATTCAGCAGCACAGCACATTACAAGACTTATATGCTGCTCATGTGGTGCTTTGAGAGATGCTTAGGGTGTTAACTGTGCGTATTAGAAAACAAGGAACATGAAGAGTTAATTAATGGAGTATTTAACAAAAGATGTCAAGACAGAACATGAGATGGCAGTTCAGGTTTCTTTCCAGGTCAGTGACTGTCACAATATGCATGTACTCTGAGTGTGAAGCCTGGATTTCACCTTTTGGCCTCTCCATAAACAAGCCTGATAGTCACTTTGGTGTCTAAGATGTGTCTCACATCCACCATTTTCTTTCTCCCGCTGGGATTCTCCCCATAGGTAGGCTACCACCCTTGCTCAGCTGGCCTTGAGCAGGAGCCTCCTCACTGGTCCCCACACATGCTATTTTCCATCCAAAAGTAAAGGCAAGTCAGAGCATGCTGTTTCTCTGCTTCAGAATCCTTCAGTGGCTCTTTTATGCTGAGTCTCAAGCTCTGAGTCCCTGCTGAGTCCTAGGAAGTCCTCCCCTAGGGGCCCTTGCTTGCTTCAGCAACCTACCTTGTTCCCGCCCACCCCTTGTCGCTTGGCTTATTGGTCTCCTAATTCTTTCTTGTCCCAGGGACTTTGCACTGACCTCTTCCACTTCTTACAATGCTCCTCTTCCACTTCTTCAATGAATGCATTTCAATTTGTTGAATGAACAAATACATCCCTGTTAACAGAAAGGTTTTACTCATTTCATAGTGGAGGACCACAAGACGCAGAGAGGCTGAACATCTTTTTCAAGGCGTTTTTGGTTATAAGAACATAAAACTTAATGGATATAGCCACACCCTTCAGATGGTCTGTGATGGGCCATCGTGGTTTACGTGCACAGTTTCAATCACATCACTGTATCTGGGGCAGAGAATAACCTTGGAGCACCCACTGCCAAGGAGTGGGATCAGCTCTACCAAGCCATGTGGAATGAGACTGAGGTTGGGGAGGCTCCAAAAAGCAGCTCCATTTGCAGCAGTCTCAAACGGGAAGTGGGCAGCATGGTTATGTCACAGTGTAGCCATTCATATGTACCAGTCAGCTTTCCTTCACTGTGACAAAACACCTAAGAAAGTCACATTAAAGAAAAAAGTTGATGCTGTCTTTTGTTTCCACTGCCATTTGGTCCTGTGCTGTGGGCCCGTACCAGCACAGTGCATCATGAAGGAACACATGGTAGAGGCTGCTCACCTTGGGTTGTCCAGGAAGTAGAAGAGAGAAACAGGAAGGGGCAGATGTGCAGTATCACCTTCAGTGACCCAACTTCCTTTCCAGGCCCTGCCCCTGCAAGGTTCTACCACCTCCCAGTTGTTCCACAGCCACAACCAGCACAGGAGCCTCTGGGGGCATCTAAGATCCCAACTACAGTGGGGGAACTCAAGGACATCATGGGGCAGGGTGGGAGGGAAGAGCCAAAGGGTCACATGATAGTACTCTATGATTCAGTGTATAACATGCTTAAAGAGCTAGGAGGCAGATTGTCAAGACTTGGGTTCCAGGGGCAGGAGGTGGGCTTGGGTATGCAGGAACACTGTGAGGGATTTTTCTCTGTGGCAGAGAGAATTTTGTATCTCAGTGCTTACGTGAACCCACATGTGTGACAAATAATAGACCTATACACAGAGACACATATGCACAGACACATACACACAGAGACACAGACACAGAGACAGACACATACACACACAGACACACAAATAGACATACACAGACACACAGAGACACATACACACACAGGCACACAAATAGACACACACAGACACATACACGCACAGACACATACACACACAGACACACAAATAGATACATACAGACACATATATGCACAGACACATATATACACAGACACATACACACAGACACATGCACACACAGACACAGACACATACACACACAGACACACACAGACACACAGACACACACAAACACACAGACACACACAGACATACAGACACACAGACATACACATAGACACACATATACACAGACACATAGAAACACAAACAGACACACATCATAGGTACACACACACACACACACACACACACACACTGACCCAAAGAGACATATGCACAGACACACATAGGTACACAAAGACAGAGAGACACACTGACACACAGACACACGTGTACCAAATGTAGACAAACAGGCACACATGTGCATGCACACACACACACAGACACAGACACACACTCACACACTCTACACCAATATCAGTTACCTGGTTTTAAGATGTGGCCATTGGGGGACACTGAGTACAGGGTGCATAGGATCTCTCTGTACTATCTTTACAGTGGTCTCTGGGGTTTTAATCATTTGTTTTTTTTTTTTTTTTTTTGAGTGTCAGGAAACTTGTGATCCTCCTGCCTCAGCCTCTTAGGTTGTAGGACTGCAGATATTAATTGCCACCACGCTTCATAATCATAATAATGTCAAATAAAAAGTTTAACACAGAGCACTAAAGAGAGAATCCCCACTGGTGGTTCCTCTGTTTCTGTGTGCATACAGGAAGGATGTTAGGATGTTAAGCTTATATTCATGGCACTGTTATGCTATATTTAAAAATATTTCCCTAAATATCAAAAAACCAAGTGTATGTGATGATTAGCATCAAAATGTAAGTAAAATTATTTTTTAACAAAATGAAGCTATCATTTAAAAAACATAAAAGAAATGCAGACAGTATCAAGAACAATCATTCATTCTCCACTGAGTGGTTGGCGTGAAGGGCCCGTACTTCTAGAGAGGAAGTGAGCTAATGGATTGTATGAAGTACTTCTAGGCTGCTGTGCAGAAGCAACCTTAGTCAACACCTCAGTGCGGGATGTGAATTCGAATTTACGGAGAAGCCAGAAAGTAGGTGTCTGGTATACTGGAAAGAGAGACTTTGTTGTGGAGAGTCCATTAGGTTCAAGCAATCTAAGGAAGGTTTAGAAGATTTGTCATAATCACTTCCATATTTAATTTCTCCTTGATACAAGCAATGTCCAAGCCAGTAACAACATAACCTGTACCCCACTGTTGAACCTGACCCAAATCCAGGGCATCTGGATCCAGTCACCCCTCTTCTTCTGGAGAAAATACAGAGTAAGAGGTGCGTCCAGGGAGCAGATGTTTAGGGTCAGGGTCCCAAGTCGGGCTGGACCAGCACCAGGCCCACACCCCAGGGGACAGAGGAGCCTATCTGTGTGTGGTGTGTGGTTCTTATGGGCCTTGCAACATAGAGGCCTAGTCTGGAGCCCTTCTTGCTTTCCTGGACAAGTGGCACTTTCAGCCAGCACTTCTGTGAACAGGCAGACACTGGTGTTTCTATGGCAATGCATTGCCAGGTCCATGTCCACATCTCCAGACCATGTTCAGAGGGAGATGAGGCAGACCTGCTCACACTGGCCTTCTCCATAGGGCACAGCCCGTGGGGACCAGCTTAGGATCTTTGTGGAATGAGATGTGAAAAATTCTTTGCTGTTGTGGCCACAGTCTGTGAGGAAGGACACAACTTACCCACAAAGAGGACTTCTGGGCCTGCTGCGTCTGGGTCAGGGAGCTGTTGCCTCAGTTAGCCTGGGGCTCAGTATTCCTTCCCTCACAACTGTTCCTGAAGAAGAAGGATGCTTAGATAGTCTCCACTACACCAAAAGGTATGCTGAAGGATAAGCAATTACAATGACACGCCCAAGGCCAGGCTGACAAGGAACACGGGCTTCTCAAACCCATGTACTCTGAACCCAGACCCAGTGCTTACAGCCGCCATACCCAGGCTTTTTAGTGGCATGTTATAAACCAGCATTTCCTACAATACCTGCAGTGGCCTATGGATGACTGTAAAACATGCTTTTTTTTGAGACAGGGTCTCCCTGTAGCTTCAGCTGTCCTGGAACTTGCTATGTAAACCAGGCTGATCTTGATCTCATAGACATCCTCCTGCCTCTGACTTCCAAGTGCTGGAGTTAAAGGCATGCACCACCACGCCTGGTTACAACATGTAATTTGAAAGTCTTCCAAAACAGTCCACTTCAGTTTCTCTCTCACAGGAAGAGAACACCTTGCCCATACAAATGTGTGTTTGTACCTACCTAGCCCCACCTTGCTCTGTAACTTCTAGAAGGACCTGAGGTGGATATAAAAGTCCCTGTTGATACTGGACCATTTCCTTAGGATGGATTCAAGGAGGGTAAGTGGGAGGTTTTCTGTAGAAATGTCTGGAAGTAAAAGGCAATCAGTGTCTGTGGTGACAGTCACCTCCGTGACATTTAGGAGGAGGATTTGCACACTTTACAGCTTCCCCAAAAGTGCTTTGCTGCAGACAGCCGAGCCCGTTATAATGAGACTGCCCACAATTTTCCCTCAAAACTTGAAGTGAACCTGTGCTGAGGTCTGAGAATTCAAATGTGCTCCCTGGGCTGGTGCCTCGGTGGCCTAGGCAGAAAGAAGAAGTGGCTTTGCCTCCTTGTCCCAGCCAGCTCTCTGCTTCAGAGTCGAGCTAAGGCTACAGTTCCCTAGGGTCTCAGGGTAGGGTACATGATGAGTAGCCATCCAGTCATAAACTGTTTGAGCCACATGCTCTGTGGGTGAAGGATAGTGGGGACAATGGCTTCTTTTGTAGAGAGGAATTATCACTGTCCTGACTTCCCTCTGGCTTGTGCAACCTCATTCACAGCTATGACGTCATGTCAATCTCCTAACTGCCCCATAAGGCCCTGGGAGCAGTAGCCAGCCCTTTGAGAGTGGAAGACCCTGGGGAAATGGCTTGCAAGATCTCTTCAGACTTTGCTTCTCCAGTCCCATAGGACAGTTCTCCTGGCTGATGAGTCCTGTAGCCCTTGTGGCCACATTGGCTCTATGGCAAAAGAGGAAGGGGGCATTTCTGTCTGTTTCCTTTCTTTCTTAGGTGATATGCTGGGAAGATCAGATAAGCCTCTGAGAACGTGGTAGGCAGTCAATGTTCCAATGTTCAGCTCTCAAAATGAAATGAAACTGTAATTACACAACTGTATTTGTAGGTTAACATCCCTTTATTCAGCATTCACAAATACAAAATACCTGCATAAACTTGTACCTGTTCTGAACACGTACGCACTATCTTCTTGCCTACATGAGACTGCACAGGAATGATTCACATAGTATTTGCATTGTGTTAGTTATTAAAAATCAGCTAGGGCTGAAGAGATGGCTCAGCAGCTAAGAGCACTGGCTGCTCTTGTAGAGACCTGGGTTCAATTCCCAGCACCCACAGGCAGGTAACAACCATCTGTAACTCCAGTTCTAGGTAATCCAATGCCCTCTTCTGACCTCCGAGGGCATTACACAACATGGTACACTTACACACATGTAGATAATACAGTCATACATAAAATAAAAATAATACATAAAACATTTTAAAAAATAACAAAAGTCATCTGGTGATTTAAAGTGCCAAGGCTGGGAGTGAAGTTTCATGTAAATACTATAGCATTTTATGTAAGAGGCTGGAGCACTTGCAGATTTTGGCGTCTGTGGGGGCTCCCAGAACTAATCACTGTGGAGATACTAAGAGACAAGCCTGTCTTTCTGTTTATCTATCATCTATCTATCGTCTATCTTCCTACCTACTTATCTGTCTACCTACCTATCTAAAACAACTAAGTTTAAAGTTTATTATAAATTTACTGATAAAGCTGGTGATGTACTTGGGGGTAAACTGCTTGTCTAGCATTCACAAGGCTTTGGGTTTATTCACTAGTAGTAAAAATAATTAAATTTATTGATATAAAAGATATGCAATATAGTCTCTGCAAACAATAATAAAACATGCAATACTCTAAGTTGTAAATTCTGTACAGCCAATTGACTCTTAATGCTTTCATTGATTTTTGCCAAACTCTTGTCTCTAGTCAAACAATGGTCTCAATTTAACCATGATTTGACAGATGGAATTACATCTCAATCCATACCGCTTTACCCTGAAATCTGATCTACAATCTGTTGGTAAAGATTTACTGATCTCATACATACTATAGTGATTGAATGGAAGCAACTTTCATTTCTAGCTCTCCATAGGCTAGACTTCACCCTTCTGTCTGTGGCATGAGTCACTTTGATGACTTGGATAATAGTTTTCAAACACTGGAAAATGTTTCCTTAATTTTCTGTGCTCTTCACGATACAGAATTTATAGCTACAGGATAATTTAAGTTTAATCTATTTTATTAGCATTTCTTTACAAAATTATAAATTTTGTAAAGTCTAGTGACCAGAACAATAAACCAAGCCTTCGTATCATTTTATAATTCCTGTGGTGTAAATTCTTCCCCAATGGCCAATTGTAAGCTACCGACATCATTACATGAAGAACAGGGAATGGATGTGCAGTTGACACCGCCACAGTGGAATCTTTACCACTGTAGTCAAAGGGTGAGTTTAACAATGTTTGGAAATGGTAAAACATAATAAATAATTTGCATGTAATTACCTTATTTTATTTTTATTTTATATGTATGAGCGTATTACCTGCATGTATGTAAGTGCATCCGTGTCCTGCAATGATGGTGGAGGTCAGAAGAGGGTGTCTGACTCCCTGGAACTGGAGTTACAGATGGTTGCTAGCTGCCATGGGGGTGCTGGGTACTGAACTTGGGTCCTCTGCAAGGGCAGCCAGTGTTCTTAACTGCTGAGTCATCCCTCCAGACCCAGCTGGTAATTATCTTTGTTTTAATATAAATTATTTAATTACAGGTGCCTAAAATTAAAATTTTTATTACATTTTAGTGTGTGTGTGTGTGTGTGTGTGTGTGTGTGTGTGTGTAGCACACACATAGAGGTTAGAGTCAGTTCAAATTAGAGTTGGTTCTTTCCTTCCATCAAGTGGGTCCCAGAGATTTAACTCAGGTTGTCAGCTTGGCAGCAGGTACATTTACTCACTAAGCTATATCCTGACCAAAGTTCCTGTAATTTAATTACTGTTTTTTTTCAAGGAAAATGTGATTTTTCTTTTCTTCTCATCCATTTAAGTAAGCATACAAAGTAATGAGTTTCACTGTGGCATTTTTATACATAAATTTTATTTTACTCTTTTTTAAAAAATAATTTTATCTATTTATTTATCTATTATCTATCATCTATCATCTATCAACTATCATCTATCTATCTATTTAGTTATACGTGTGAGTGTTTTGCCTGCATGTATGTAAGTGTGTCTGTGTCATGCAATGTGGAGGCCAGAAGAGGGTGTTGGATCCCCTGGGACTGGAGTTATGGACAGTGATTAGCTGCCATGTGGGTGTTGGGAACTGAACCCAGGTCCTCTGTAAGAGCAGCCAGTGCTCTTAACTACTGAGCCATCTCTCCGTCCCCCTATTTTTATTTATTTATTTTTGAGAGTTTCATACAAAGTATTATGATTGCATTCAGACCCCCCCATCTTCTCTCAGATTCACTCCAACACCCTTACCTACCCTCACTTCATGTCCTCTAAGTTTTTAAAGGCCTATTGAGTCTGATTTTGGTTCCCCAAATGCTCTTGGGTGTGGGCCCATACTGGAGCTTAGTCAACCTAAGTGGCATCACACCCTTGAAGAAAGCCGAATCTCTCTTTCCCAGCAATTATCATTTGCCTGTAGTTCCTCAGCTAGTGCTGAAGCTTCTTGACTACCTCCCTCCTTCATGTTTGGTTTTTGTGTGGCTTGGGCTTATGTGGGTCTTGTGCATGCTGTCACAACTGCTTTGAACTGATAAATATATTTGCCTTGTATCTGGAAAACACAGTTTCCTTGCATCACTGTCTCTTAAGATCTTTCTGCCTTTTCTTTCACAGTGATCCCTGAGCTTTAGGAAGAGAGGGTGTGATATAGGTGTCCCATTTAGGACCAAGAACTCTGTAGTCTCTTATTTTATGTGCTTTGACCAGTTATGGGTCTTTGTATTAATAGCTGTTCTCTATAGGAAGAAACTTCTCTGGTGAGAGTTGAGAGATGCAATGTATCTATGGGCATAACAATAAGTCATTAGTAGTCAGTTCAATATTATGCCCATCTAACTGGATAATAGTAGCAGGTTCTCCCTTATGGCCTGTGACCTGGATAGCTACAGTTTCTTGGCCCTGATAACAGTGCCAGGTATGGGCTCCATCTAGCGAAGTGGGCCTTAAATCCAATCAGAAAATAGTTGGTTGCTCCCACAACATTCATGACACTATTGCACCAGTGGGACTATCTTTCCAAGACAGTCATTATTGTAACTTGCAGGATCCACAGCTGGGTAAGAATGACAATTATTTTTCTCTTCTGGTAGCATGCATAGTGCTTTCCAGAACTATGAAAGCTAAGCAGTAAAGAGGCAGCTTCGAGGTCGATATCAGCTTGAGGTTTGTGTTTGTTCTGTGATTCACATATGTAGTGTCTTCAGCAATAGAGTCTTACTGTTATGTTCTGGTGGGAGACCAAAAGCAATGGCAATAAATAGCCGTATTGTTTGAGGGCCTCCCTAGTCAATAACTCCAAAAGAGGGAACCCATTCCTGGCAAATTGGGCTTTTTATTTGCTAGCCTGTGGTGTGTGATAGGGGCATTGCCCCCCTCCCAATTTAGGGTAACTCCATTTAAACTTTCTTTATATGTATATGTATATATTTTATGAAGCTTTTTCAGTAGTAGGTTTCCATAGGACTTTTTTCAAAAGGTCTTTACTGTCAATTATCTCTCTTCATACCTCCCTCCTCTACCTTGCTCTCCCATTCCCCACACCATTTAACTTTTCCTATTCCATTATTCCCCTCTGTCCCTTTATATCACAGCATTCTATCTCTCCTCCCAGGAAGCCCTCCCCACTATGGTCTCTAACTAGTTTCCTGACCTCTAAGGATTTTCTAATTGAAGCACACATACTTAACATTTCAAAGCTAGCATCCACATATAAGAAAGACATGTAACATGTGTCTTTCTGGGTATGGAAAGAGAGGATTATTGTTTCCAATTCCACCTGCTTACTTGAGAATTGGATAATTTTATTTGCCTTACCAGCTGAATACTATTTCATTGTGTAAATGTACTGTATTTTTATTATCCATTTATCAGTATCAGTTGATACACATCTAGCTTGTGTTGTGGACAGAGCAGCAATGAGCATGAAAGAACAGCTATTTCTGTAGTAGGATACAGAGTCTTCTGGGTATATGCCCAAGAGTCATATAACAGGTTCATGTGGTTTGGTTTTTGAGGAACTTCCACACTAGTTTCCATAGTGACTGCACCAGTTTGCACTCCCACCAGCAGTGAATAAGTGTTGTCTATTCCCCAATCCTCATCAGCATTTTTCATCATTTCTTTTTCGAATTTAGCCATTCTGACTGGGGTGAGATAAAATCTCAGAGTAGCATTAATTTGCGTTTCCATGATGGCTAAAGATGAAAATTTAAAAATATTTCTCAGTCATTGGCATTTCATCTTTTTGAGAACTTTTTGTTAAGTTCCTTCTCTCAAGTTTTACTTGGGCTGTTTGTTTTTTTATGTTTAGTTTTTAGAGTTCTTTATATGTTCTAGATAATAATCCTCTGTTAGATGTATAGCTGGTAAAGACTTTCCAATTTGTATTCCCTTTCTCTCCTTCATCTGTCTTATCACTCTAGCTAAGATTTCAAGTGTGGTATTGAATAGTAATGGAGAGAGTGGACACCCTTGTCTTGTTCCTGAATTTAGTGGAAATGCTTTCAGTTTTTTTTCAATTTAGCATGTTGTTGGATGTGGATTTGTTGTATATCACCTTTATTGTGTTGAGATGAGTCCCCTGTATCCATAGGTTCTCCATGACTTTTATCATAAAGAGATATTGGATTTTGTCAAAGGCCTCTCTGCATCTAACGGGATAATCAAGTGGTTTCTGTCTTCGAGGTTATATTTATGTGGTAGATTACATTTATTGATTTATACATGTTGGACAATTTCTGCATCGATGGGATGAAACAATCTTGATCAAGGTCGATAATCTTTTTGATGCGCCTTGCAGGTATTTGAGAACTTTTGCATCTATGTTCCTCAGGGATATTGGCCTATAGTTTTCTCTTTTTTCGGGGCGGGGGGTCTTTGCCTGATTTTGGTATCAGGATAATGCTTTGTAGAAAGAATTTTGAAATGTTCCTTCCTTTTCTACTTTATGGAATAATAATTTGAGGCATATTGGTATTTGTTCTCTGAAATTCTGGTAGAATTCTGTGTTGAATCCATTTGGTCCTGGGCTTTTTTTAGTTGGGAGATTATTTATTTATTTATTATTTGTTTATTTCATACAGAACATCCCAAACAATCTTATTCATCTTTATACCTGCATCCCAAATAACACCCTCCCATAGCATATACTCTGTCACCCCTGTTGCTGTCCACTGTGTTATCAGTGCCCCCAGCTGTTTCCCAGTGCAAGTCCATTTACTGAGTCTAGTCAGCCTATCCAGAGTCCCTTGTTTTAGGAAGATGAGCTTTTCCTCATCTAGCAGCAATCAGTTGCCAACATTCCTTTAGATAAGACTGGGGTCTGCTGTTCATTTTCCAAATTCTATGCTGGATTACTATCTGGGAGTCTCTTGGGCCACCCTGGCCAACAACTCAAAGGAAGGTATCTCCTGTCTGGGATTGTTTCTTGTTATGTAGCATTTAGCTATACACACAGACTCTTAAAGAATTATACTGATTACTTTAATCTTTGTTTATACTTTGTTTTGGGTTTTTAAGACCATACAGTTGGCCCAGTAACCAATTTATTTTTACTCTTAAGGTCATTTGAGGATCTGTTCCTCAGGGGTCACATGGGCTTGGGAGGAGCCCCTGGCTCCTTTCTTTTACAAGTTCCATCTATGTGAAGATAAGTTAAAGGTCCTGCTCAACTGCAGCTGGCTTCACTTGGAAGCATGGAGGAAATGTTTCCTCTGAGTTGACCCTCCTCTTTGTAGACTGGACACTGGTGGGGTCTCCATGGCCTCCCTGATCAAGAGGGCAGGTGACTCACCACAGTTACAGGCCATTTTGAAAGATGCTCCATAGTCCCCTGGAGCTTAGTCGACCTTGGAGGGCAAGGAACAAAAACTGTCCTTTAAATCCCTCTGACCAGATTAGTATAAGCCTCAAAGTATGACTGTTAAACACCCAAGAAGGTTAGTTCCATCAGTCTGCTACCTTTAATTACCATACATTATGTAGATAAAGCTTGGGCAAAAACCAAACATTCTCAGATAAACCTTGACTAGACATATATTTTGTTCCTTGAACTAGTTGAATGTATAATTTGTCAGTAGATTGTTGGAATAATATGGTTCCCTTTGGTTTTTTAAAACTAGCTAGGCATTATTTATCTCTCTCACTCTCTAACCCTTCCACCATGGTTTCCCCATTTAAAGTACCTCATTTTTAGTTGGGAGATTCTTAATCACTGTTTCTATTTCATTGGTTGTTATGGATATGTTTAAATGATTTACTTCATCTTGATTTAACTTTTCTAGGCTGTAATTATCTGGAAATTCATTCATTTCCTTTAGATTTTCTAGTTTAGTGAAACAGATTTTTTAAGTCTTTCATTATAGTTTTCTGAATTTCCTCAGGCTCTGTAGTAGTGCTTCCCTTTTCATTTCTGATTCCATTAATTTGGGTCCTCTCTTTCTTTTGGTTAATTTGGCTAAAGTTTTGTCAATCTTTCTAATCTTTTCAAAGAACCAACTTTTCATTTCATTGATTCTTTGTATTTTGTTTCTATTTCACTAATGTCAGCCTTGATTTTAGCTCTTTCTGTCTACTCTTTTTAGATATTTGTTTATTCTTGGTTTTCTAAGGTTATTAATATGAGTTGTCTGTAATTTTCTGTAGGGACTTAGTGCTATAAACTTTCCTCTTAGGACTCCCTCATTGTGTCCTATAGATTTTGGTATACTGTATTTTAATTTTCATCCGATTCTGGGCATTCTTAAATTTCATTTTTGATTTCTTCCTTCACCCAATTTTCATTTAATACTGTGTTGTTTAGTTCCCTTCAGTTTGTATACTTTCTGTAGTTCCTGTTGCTGCTGATATCCAGCTTTATTCCTTTGTGGTCAGCTAGAACGCAGGATTTTATTTCAATTAGCCTGCATTTGTTAAGAATTCCTATGTGTTTGATTTTGGAGAAAGTTCCACGAGCCTCTGAGAAGCTGATTTATGATGCCATTGAACTCCTGAAGTTTGTTTAATTTTTTCCTGATGACCTATCTATTTGTGATGACAGGGTATTGAAGTCACCAATTATTACCATGTTATGATTACTTTGTGGTTTTTTAGATATAAAAATATTTTAAATGAAATTTGTTGCCCCTGTGTTTGGTGTGTATATGCTTAAGAATGTAATATTCCGTTGGTGGACTTTTCCTTTAATAAGTATGAAGTATCCCTCTATCTCCTTTGACAAGTTTTGGTTTCAAGTTTATTTGGTCAGATATTAGAGTAGATCCACCTGCTTGTTTCCTACTTTTTTTGCTTGGAATGCTGTTTTCCACCCTTTTACCCAGGAGTGGTATCTATCCGATGGTGAGTTGTGTTTCTTGGAGGCAACAAAAAGATGGATCCTGTTTTCTAATCCAATCTGTTAGTCTGTGTTTCGTTATTGGGGGGAATTGAGGGTATTAATATTCAAAGCTAGTATTGAAAAATGTATATTGGGGGGCTGGAGAGATGGCTCAGCAGTTAAGAGCACTGACTGCTCTTGCAGAGGACCTGGGTTCGATTCTCAGCACCCATATGGTGGCTACGAACCATCTTTAACTCCAGTTCCAGGGGAATCTGAAACCCTCTTCTGATCTCCACGGCATTGCACGGCATGGGTACACTCACATACATGTAGGCAATCCATTCATACACGTAAAATAAAAATAAATAAAATGTCAAAAAAAGAAAAAAAAAGAAAAATGTGTATTGATTCCTGTAATTTTGCTGATTTTGTAGTGTTTTCTCAGATCTTTTAGTTATCTGTACCATCATGCTTTATTTGTTCCCTGTTATTTGACATCTTGAGTGCTTTTACCCTCCTGTTCAGATTGAAGTATCCTTTCTAGTGTTCTCTGTACTGCTGGCCTAGTAGTCATACATTCCATTAATCTGGTTTTATCATGTGAATTTTTATTTCTCCTTCAATTTTAATAGTTTCTCTGGGTATAATAATAAATAACTAGTCTGGGTTGGCAGTAGTGGTATTTCCAGATTTGAAACACATCTTTCAAGGTCCTTCTGGCTTTAAACATTTCTGTCAAATAATCAGGTGTAATTCTAATGGATCTGCCTTTATAAGCGATTTGACTTTTCTTGCTTGCAGTTTTCTTTATTTTTTGATTTATTTATTTCTGTTTTATGTGTATGAGTGTTTTACCTGCATATATGCAAGTGTACCCATGTCATGCAATGCCCACAGAGGCCAGAAGAGGGGATCCCTTGGAACTGAAGTTAAGAATGGTAGCTGGTCACCAAGTGGATGCTGGGAACTGAACCAGGTCTTATGGAAGAGCAGCAGTGCTCTTAACCACTGAGTCATCTCTCCAGCCTCCTCTCTAGCAGTTTTCAATACCCCCTTTAAATTCTGTGTTGTGAATGTTTAACTATAATATGTTGTGGAGAATTTCTCTTCTGGTCCTGTCTATTTGGTGTTCTATAGACTTCTTGTACCTGGATGGGCATCTCTTTCTCTAGGTGTATTAGTCAGGGTTCCCTAAAGAAACAGAACTGGAAGAATAAATATATTACATATATATACATACATATTACACACACACACACATATATATATATATATATGTATGTATGTATGTATGTATGTATGTATAGGGATTTATCAGATTAGCTCACGGGATAGAGTCTGAGTAGTCCAACAATGGCTGCACCACACTGGAGAGGCTGAGAATCCGAGTTGCTTAGTCTACAAGGCTGGATGTCTCAGTAGTCCAAGTCTGGCTCTGAAGGTCTGATGAATTCCAAAAGATCAGCTAGTCTTCAGTCTACAGCAGCAAGACGAGCTCACCAGCAAGAGAGAGAAGGCAAGTGGCAAAAAGTAAGCGCTCTCCTCTGCCTTGGCCTTTTATACGGGCTGCCATCAGAAGGTAACACCCACATTTAGGGTGTGTCTTCCAGCTTCAGATGATCCCATCAAGAAGGTCTCTCTCATTTTAGTTAATTCCAGATCCAGTCAAGTTGACATCGAGGATTAGCCATTACACTAGGTTTGGGAAATTTTCTTCAATGACTTTACTGAAAATATTTTCTATGCCTTCACTATGGCATTCCAGTTCTTCTAAGTCCTTAATTTGAAGACTACATCTTTTCATGGTGTTCTAAAAGCTCTTTCAATGTTCTTTCCGTATTTCCTTTATGTTTCTCATTGACCTTTACCAAGTGATCCAATCCCTGTCCTTTGTCTTACACCCCTGATTTCTCTGTTTTCAACATGATCCATTCTGTTAATGAGGCTTTCCACCAAGGTTTTTCAAAAATTTTTTTATTATTTTTATTTTATGTGTATTCGTGTATTGCCTGCATGTAGGTAAGTGCACCTGTGTCATACAATGCTCTGGGACTGGAGTTACAGATAGTATTAGCTGCCATGTAGGTGCTGGGATTCAAACCTGGGTCTTCTGCAAGAGCAACCAGTGTTCTTAACCGCTGAGCCGTCTCTCCAGCCCCTCCACCAAGGCCTTTAATTGGCTTATTTTTTCATTTTTTTGCTTTACTTCAGCACTTTGATCTCTGCATTACTTGGACTGACTTCCTCGCCTTATTCATCTCTTTGTGGTCTTTGAGTTGTTTGACCGCACTGTAAACACTCTTTTGAATTCTTTGGCAGTTCTTCCAGGTCACTTTCTTTCTTTCTTTCTTTCTTTTTGTCTTTTTGAGACAGCGTCTCCCTGTAGCCCCAGCTGGCCTGAAACTCCCCCCGTAGACCAGGCTGGCCTTGAACTCACAGAGATCCGCCTGCCTCTGCCCCCCAAGTGCTGGGACTAAAGGCGTGCGCCACCACTCCTGGCTCCAGGCCACTTTCATTAGGGGCTGTTACTGTGGGCCTTGTATGTTTTGAAGGAGGCATTTTACTTTGGGTTTTCATTTCTGCATTGGGATTTGACCATCTGGAGTTAGTTTTTTTTTTTTAATTTTTATTTTATTTATTTTTATTGTATATGCATGTGCGTATTGCCTGCGTGTAGGTAAGTGCATCTGTGTCATGCAATGTCCATGGATGAAGAGGCTATCGGATCCCCTGGAACTGGAATTATGGACAGTTGTTAGCTGCCATGTGGGTGCTGGGATTTGAACTTGGATCTTCTGCAAGAACAGTCACTGTTCTTAACCGCTAAGCTATCTCTCCAGCCCCTGGAGTTAGTTTTCATTTGAGTTTTTCTTTCTTCTTTTTGTTCAAGTCATCATCATTCTTCTTTTAGCGGAGGTGTTTATGATGTTCAGGAGGGAGCCAGTTCACAGCAGAGGTGGAATGTCAATTTCCTCTGTCTGATACATATGGCTACAGCCTCTGCTCTAGGTCTTCTACTTGACAGCTATAGTTTGGTCCCTTACAGTGGCCTGGTCAGCGAGGTTGGAACAGTTTTCCCCTGAGAGTGTGGTGGATAGAACAACTGGAGGGTTCCAGTCAGGTAACTGGCAGAGCTCTGGCGAGTCCTGAAAGGAGGAAGGGGCCCAGGGTCTCTTGGCAGCTGGGAGAGTGCGTGGTGGGGACTGGACTGGGACATGGTGAATTGCAAAGGGAGGGAGTAAGGCCAGGAGAAGGTGATGGTCCCTAGTGAGCAGAGGTGGTAGGGCTTTGGGGTGATGGCAGGGGATTTACAGGCAGCTTATCTGGGTCTCTGGGCCACATGGGATGACTGGAGGGTCCTTGGTGGAGAGCAGGCTGGAGTTTGATGAATCTCAAAGGGAGTGAGGGGGTCCAAGAAGAAGTGGTGGTCTTTGGCAAGCGGTGGCAGTGGGGCTTCCCAATTTCGGTAAGCTAATTTTAAAGGTTTTTTTTTTTTTTTTTTTTTTTTTTTTTTTTAGTTTTATTGAGATAAAGTCTTCCTGTAGCCCCAACTGTCCTCAAAGTTGCTATGCAGACCAGCTGACCTCGATCTCACAGAGATCCACCTGTCTCTGTTGGGATTAAAGATGCATGGCACCACACCTGAGCTAATTTTAAAGTTTTAATGATGCAGGAATTGGGTTCATTATGTAGAGCTGAAATTCTATGGGGAGTATTATTTTTGACATTGCAGTCTAGTCAAAGCTATTTTTAGTTTTCTAGTTCTTAGAGTTGACCTATAGGCAGAACTAGTAAGAGTGTTTCAGTTAACAGAAATACTTTCAACCATCAAGATATAAAACAAACAAAAAAATAAGATGGGGGAAAGAAAGAAAGGAAGGGTAACTAGACTGATGTCCTTGTTTTTCACAGAGCAGAGGTTGTCTTAATTGATACACACATGTTAAAGTCATGAAGAAAACTGCTAAAAAGATATATAAAACATAACTAATGGTGTTGGAAAGACAATCTTTAGAAAGGTAAAATAAAAATATTATAAGTCAGGAAGGAGTTAAAGAAAGATGATAGTGTAATCCTGCCTCCATTCCCCCCTTCCCTCCTGTCCCTTTTTCCTTCTGGTGCTGGGGGTCTAAGCCATACCTCCAGCCCAATTTTCATTTTTTCTTTTAAAAGAATATTTTATAGGAACACAAAGGTCACAAATGGCCAAAGCGTAGAGAATAAGAGCTGGCAGAGTGTGGGTCTTTGGACAGGACTCCTATATTAAACTCTATCCACCCAGGGCTCAGGGACCGTTGGAGAGGAGAGGGCAGAAAGATTGTAAGAGCCAGGGAGGAGGTGCACGAACATATGGAAATAGTGTCCTACAGTCTCCTGGGACCCTGCTCATATGAACCTACAGTAGTGGTGTCAGCATGCACAAGACCTATGCAAACTCAAACAGACACAAACCCAGCACAGAACTGTGGAAATGGGCAGAGGCCTCAACCTTAGCCAAATTTTTGGCAGCTTATTACTGCTGGGTGAAGGAGAGCTGATTTTCTTAAAGGAAGGGACTCTAGATAGGCAGACTAGACCTTAGTGGATGAATTTGAATGGAGGGACATCTGGGGACACTAACTTGACATGAAAGGCCTTAACACAAATGACAAGACATATGAATTCCAGTGTCTGTGTGGCTATGGGAAAGGGCCAATAGAGAAGGGGATATAAAGATGATTAAGATGTCCTATATGAAGTACACAAAATTCAATAAAAATTTACAAAACAACCCCACAAAATATATTTTATTATTTTAATTTTAATTTTTTTGTGTATTTCATATAAAACACCCCAAACAATCTTATTCATCTTTATACCCACATCCTAAATGGCACCCCCATAGCCTCCCCCTCACTGGAGCCTGCATACTCTGTCATCCCTGTTATTGTCCACTGTGTCATCAATGCCCCCAGCCGTTCCCTAGTGCTAGTCCATCCACTGACTCTAGTCAGCCTATCTAGAGTTCCTATTTTTATTTTTATGTGTATGAGTGTATTACCTGCATGTATGTAGGTGCACCCATGTTGTGCAGTGCCTGCAGAAGTCAGAAGAGGGCATTGGATCCCTTGGAACTGGAGTCACAGAGGTTATTAGCCACCACTTGGGTGCAGGGAATAAAACCTGGGTTTAGCAGCTGAGCCATCTCTCCAGCCCTAGCCCAATTTTCTTAATTTTTGTGTTTGAAGGTGCTGCCTAAATCAATAAGCCCTAAAGGAGGACTTGTTAAAGGCATCATAGTAACCATCACAAGATCTGAAATCATTCACTGTTAAGTTACTTGGACAAGTCAAAAATAGTCATAGGCAAAAGGCAAAGTGTTCTTTAGGTTCTTAAAAACTAAATTTTGTTTGCCATGCACAGGAATAATTTTATAAGTGAAAAATAAAGAAACCACACTAAACCATGCGTACTATTAAAAAAGCAACTTCTGCTTCCTCCAGGTTAGACCCCACCTACAGGTCCTTTTGCTTTTGACCACATGCCATCATTCTGAATGGCCTGAAGTCACATTAAATTCGTCAGCTGATCTCCACCTACAGCTGCCAGCCAGGAGAAATTGGGAGTGGTCACACCAAGCACCTGCCTGCATCACAGATACACACTGTGTGCTGAACACTGCCCTTGACCAGATGGCACACTCCTATTTTAATCTTCACTACATCAGATTTACATGTATGCAAAAGAAGGTTCAGCAACGTTAGCCACGTTGCTGAGTCCTGCAGCTTGAACTGGCAGCTTCCTGTTCTCTGCAGTGAACAGGAAGAAAGGATTGAACTAGGCAAACCAGTACTGGCCAGCATGTTGTACACCCCTCCCCATGTTCCTTTCAAATAAAAAGTCAATAGAATGAGAGGACATCATGTCCCATGAGGCTGCCAGGCAGAGACAAGCTTCTGGTCCTGGAGAGAGAGAGGAGAGTGGGGAGGGTGAACGAGGGCTCTAGCAGTGGACACTATCAAAGAAGGACATATATGTGTATAGAAGTATCACAGTGAAACCCAATAACATGTACAACTAGCATGTATGAATAATTATAATGCAGAAACCTCCCCTCTAGTTAACAGGAAAGGTCTCTTTGTGCCTCACAGTCCCCTTCAAAGTGTGTGGGGGACCTGCAGCCTCCAGGGGTGTTTCCTTTCCCAGATATTCAGAGGCAGGGCTAGGGACAAGGAGGCATTTCCTCTTATTGGGCTTTTGAGGCCTCCAATATGCACTCTGCAGAAGTCACTGGAGTATTCAGAAGCAGGTCCTTGATGACAAGGAGCCATGCCCTGGCTGCCAGCTTTACATACTTACTCTATTTAATTTCACGAAAACAAAGTCTGCATGAAACACTGTGTTTCAGATGAGGAAATAGCCACAGTGAGTCTTTGTTCAGACTTTGCACCCATTCACCTTAGTCTGTCCAGGCCTCCTGGCCTCCTCCTCCTCAGCTCAGGTGCAGCCTGCCCAGGAGAAGCCAGGCTACTGAGCTTCTCTGACAAGCTCTTTGGGGTTAGGTGTGTCAGGGAGTCATGCCTGAGAGGGGTCCACAGGGCCTGGCCTGCTGGCAATGGGTTGGCCACACCTTCGGTACCATGACTTCCCTTCAGAGGGATCGACCCTGTCTGGAGGGTTGTGCAAGCAGAGGCCCCAGGGGTGCGTTTTGTGGCTGCAACAGAGGATGTCCTTGGGGCAGGGGGACAGGCAAGTGCCTGCCTTTGCTCAATTCATCTAGCTTCGCAGAACATCTAGGGAACTTCCTTCACAGAGAGGCATCCAACCTTGACCAAGCTCACATATCCAAGAACGGAAACTCGGCTTGCGGCTCTTTCTGCTCCAACACTCACACTGCGAGGGTCCCAGGAGGGTTGCTGACCTCACTCAGCTCTCTGTTCCTGTCAAGCCCAGCCTCCCATGGCTGTTGGTTCCTCTGCCCTCCTTTAAAGCATGCCACTCAAGAGAAGCATTTTTTTTCCATCTTTCAGCCACATGCCAATGAGTGGCCAGATGCAAGGTGGCTTTTCTCCGGCTTGAGAAAGCATCTTGTCTTGCAGTGCCCATGAGTCTGACTGCCCCACACACCCCTCTCCTCTCCCAGCTCCTTTCAGCCCAGTCTGCACACTGTTGTTGAGCATCCCTGGTCTCAGATGACCTCAAAGGGCAGGGCTGAGCTGAACAGCTCACAATCTCCATCCCTAATCAGAAGCCATGGCCCAGGTAAGATCACTGATCCAAAGGACACTGTGAAGAGGAGTCTTTCAGTCACCTGCCGTTCCTGGATGTATTCTGCCTTGGAGCTGGGGGACCAAGCCGGGTCTGGAATGAGGCAGGGCAAGCATAGCAACAGTGCCTGCTGGCTTGGGCCAAAAAAAAAAATCCCACAGTGAGGTGTGTTGGAGAGGCCCCCAGATTCCAGTACCTGTGCTGGAGGGCAGCTGGTTGTGTAGAACTTTCCTTAAACTTTGCAGTGGAGACAGTCTTGTCTCCTCACACAACCTCTTTGTCCTCTGCCACAGATACAAGTCCCACGTGGCTATCCTTTCATGATGTGTGCTTGGGGGGGTCACCAGGGCACACCAACTCCTTCAGTGCCACTCTATCTGTTCCATCTTCTCAGTTACAACCCAGGAGAGCTGAGCACAACTTCGTCCCATACTTTCATGCTTCCTTTCTGCCTACTGAGCTCCTGGTGCCCCTCTAGCTCCTCCCAGCACTCTCCATGGGGATTGGGGCTGGAGCTGCTTGACTGTCCTGGAGGTTTTGATGCCTTTGATACTTCTTTTCTTTAGCCGGAAGGTCATTCTTAAACTATCTCTGAGGACGAGCTACCTGTACCTAATATAAGTTGCATGTGGCTTCTGGGAAGGCAGCAGTTCTCCTGAGTAAGGAAGAGTTTAGAAAGGGTCTCCACTGGAAGGTCTTGGCACTCCCGTTACGGCCCTGCCAGGTGCCCTTCAGCTGCCGTCTTGGTCCAAGATTCAGCCGGGACCTGCCACAGGTGTCTGAGGGCCACACAAATGCACTGAGCACCTCTCTCTTCCACCAGTATCTACCCCCTGCCTTTGCCCACCCCAGCCAGCTAGATATGCCTCAACTGCTGTGCTGACCAGAAGCTGCCCACCCTTTCCACCAAATGTGGTTCAAGCCTTTCTGAAATGAACCAGGGCTCTGTCATGTCTGTCTGACAGCTGTGTTGCTCTTGCTGGGACCAGCCCTGGCTTCATGCTGTCCGTGGGGTCACCTTCTTGGGGGCTCATCCACAGGCTGACATCCCAGCCTTGAACCTGGCTTCTTAGAACTGATTTGCTGAATGGCTGTACCTGTGGAGCTGTGTCCCCACTGCTGGATGGTTAGGAATCCCTTTTATCTTTTTCTTTGGTGTTTGTGTGATGATTTTTTTTTTACATTGCTGACATGGATCCATTTGGCTTTTATGGAGTCATGAGGGAGGACTCTGACTTAATTTTTTCTTACATGCCTATCAGGTTTTCCCAGCACTACTTATTAGCAATGTGCCTTTCCCTCCTAACTGGAGATACCATCTTTGTGCACAGTGAAGTTGCTCACAGATGAGGCTATTTCTGGGTTTTTAACAAAATTTACTTATTTTTATTTTATGTGTATGAGTGTTTTGCCTGCATGTGTGTCAGTGTACCCATGTCATTCAATGCCCATGGAGGCCAGAAAAGGGCACTGGATCCCCCTGGAGCTGAAGTTATGGATGACTGTTAGCTGCCATGTGGGAGCTGAGAACCAAACTGGGTCCTCCCCAAGAGCATCAAGTGCCTTTAACCACTGCTCATCTCTGAAGCTCCTATTTCGGGACTCTCTAAGCTAGTCCATTATTCTCTCCCCAGGTGACAGTGTTTCTACAGTAGAAGACTTAGAGTATGCTTTAAATTCTGATAAGCATAATCATCTCTCATCTCTTTTGTTGTTTAAAAATATTTGTTGTTGAAAAAACCTGACCATATGTAAAGCAAACTTAATAGTAACAAATCCCAGTGTGTCTGCCATCAATTGCACCCTGATCAACATTTGCCTGCTTTTACTTTAGCCTCCATTCATTCCTCTTTTAATTTTTATAGTTTCTTTTAGTGTGTGTATTTGGTATATGTGCACATCTGTGCACATGGAAGACAGAGGAAGATGTTGGGTGCTCTGTTATGTCATCCTCTGCTTTATATTCTTGAGACAGGTCTCTTACTGAACCTGGAGCTAGGCTGGTGACCAGCAAGCTCCAGCTGTTGCTGGTCCCCAAATGCACAGCACTGGAGTTACAGGCTCTCCACAGACACATGGACTTTTCACTTGGGTGTTAGGATTTGAACTCAGGTCCTCATGCCTGTGGAGTGATTGTTCTTTCCCAGTGAGCCATCTCCCAGCCCCATTTTATAGTTTTTTAATATAAAATTTTATGTATATTGACATACACAGGTCTTGACCTATGAGTTTGGCAAGTTGTTCCATTTGTAAAATCCAAACTGATGTGAAGTTAGGAGAGAAACATATTGTCACTTCAGAAAGTTTCACTAATCTTTTCTTTCAGTCATTACCCCTGCCAGGGGCATCATTCTTTTGATTTTTTTTCCCATTCTAAATTTCCCCATTTGAGAATTTTATTTGAATGGAATTACAGCATGTTCTTTTTTGCGCATAATTTCCTTTATTCAATCACAATGTCTAGGAGATTCACTCATGTTGCAGTGTATTAATCATTCCATCCTTTTATTGCAGAGGAGAATTCTATAGAATGAATTTACCATAATTTGTCCATTATTTATTGATGTTGCTTCTGGTTTTTGACAAAAATGAATACAACTGTCATGAATGTCCACACATTACCATCATAGGAATAGAGCTTCTGGGTCATTTTGCACACATACAATTGATTTTTAACTGGAGTTACAGTTGGTAGCCACCATGTGGGTGCTGGGAATTGAATCCAGGTCGTCCACAAGAGCAGACTGTGCTCTTAACTGCTAAGCCATCTCTCCAGTCCCTCTTCCCAGCTTCCTTGAGCTTAACTAAGGCCTTGTGACTGGGATGGAGTCAGTCACAGCTGGGCATACTTTGTGACTGCGATGGAGTTGACCACAGCTGGGCATACCTTATGATCGGTCACAGCTGGGGCTTACCTTGTGACTGCGATGGAGTTGGCCACAGCTGGGCATACCTTGTGACTGCGATGGAGTCGGGCACAGCTAGGGCTTACCTTGTGACTGCGATGGAGTCGGCCACAGCTGGACATACCTTGTGACTGCGATGGAGTCTGCCACAGCTGGGGCTTACCTTGTGACTGCGATGGAGTCAGCCACAGCTAGGGCATACCTTGTGAATGTGATGGAGTCGGTCACAGCTGGGGCTTACCTTGTGACTGCCATGGAGTCAGCCACAGCTGGGGCTTACCTTGTGACTGCGATGGAGTTGGCCACAGCTGGGGCTTACCTCGTGACTGAGATGGAGTAGGCCACAGCTGGACAAACCTTGTGACTGCGATGGAGTTGACCACAGCTGGGCATACCTTGTGACTGCGATGGAGTTGGCCACAGCTGGGGCTTACCTCGTAACTGAGATGGAGTAGGCCACAGCTGGACAAACCTTGTGACTGCGATGGAGTCGGCCACAGCTGGACATACCTTGTGACTGCGATGGAGTCGGTCACAGCTGGGGCTTACCTTGTGACTGCGATGGAGTTGGCCACAGCTGGGCATACCTTGTGACTGCGATGGAGTCGGTCACAGCTAGGGCTTACCTTGTGACTGCGATGGAGTCAGCCACAGCTGGGCATACCTTGTGACTGCGATGGAGTTGGCCACAGCTGGGTTCACAGCTGGGGCTTACCTTGTGACTGCCATGAAGTCAGCCACAGCTGGACGTACCTTGTGACTGCGATGGAGTCGGCCACAGCTGGGCTTACCTTGCACAGGCAGCTGTGGTGAAGAGAGCTATGCCTTGTGCAATCTCTTCTCTCTTTTGCTGGCAGGATGCAGATGACAGCAAGACTCTAAGGGGTGAAGCAACAGTGCTCCTGGATTACTACATGAAGGAGAAACAACTGCCCATGGGAACAGCTACTGTGGACTGCTATGCAGCCAGGAAAATAACCTTCCTGGAAGCTTTGGTTTAATTCCTCTCTTCTCACCATGGCCCCCAGGACCTGCCATAGAGGCATACAGCCTGGGTTTGTTGATTGAAACTGAATGTTCCCTTTCCTGAGATCTTAGTCAAAAAGCTATTGATGAAAATGTATTCTTACTTTATTAAAATTTACCTGGAGTTAATAAAACCCTGTTTGATGGAAAATGAGGTAAACTTGCCACAGCATGTTTCTGTTTACTCCCCTGGCTTTTGAACTGCTGTTGCATACAGATGGGGTGATAAACCTATCTTGAATTGAAAATATAAGCAAAAAATTCATTTAACACACTTCACCTGCCAAACATAGTAGCTTAGTTTTTATCCTTTAAAACTCTTTCTTTCTATTTCTCCCCCTTCTCTGTGTAGGGGCTATGCATGTGGGTACATGCACCATACATGTGTGCACAGAGGCTAGAGGTTGATGTCCAGTCTCCTCTTCTATAGTTCTCCACCTTATTTTTTGGAGACAGGGTCTCCCACTTGGAACTCCCTGATGGTCACACTGGTTGACCGGCAAGCCCTGGATCTGCTGTCTCACCCCATTAGCACTGAGGTTACAGCCAGGTTCTATGGGTCTGGTTTATGCATTGTTGTTGGGGAACAAACTTAGGTCCTCATGCTTGTGTATTAAGCACTTTACCTACTGAACTACATCCCCAACCTCCAGTTTTTGGCCTTGTTTCCACAGACTCGGAATACTTTTATTAGCCTAGAGTTGGGCAAAATCACCACACAAAGCTTATTTTACAATGAAGTGCTGAATATTTCATGAAATGTATCAAATATTTGTATTTGAAGATGTTCATAACACTGAGCACTGTAGCCTTGCTTTCCCCTCATGGCTGATGGAGACTTGCATTTCCTGTCACCACACCCATCATAAAGGGTAGTATGGCTTCTGTTGTTGGAATATTGCTTTTGCAATATCGCATGGCTGATGGAGACTTGCATTTCCTGTCACCACACCCATCATAAAGGGTATCAGGACACATGGGAAAAGACCAAAACCCCAAAGTGTAGTATGGCTTCTGTTGTTGGAATATTGCTTTTGCAATATCATAAAATCGAAAATTTGTAGGTCAAAGTATGGTTTGAGGACCACCTATACATTGTATATGTGAGTGGCATAAACTCTATGTTGAAATTTTGTGGGTGCTGGGAATCAAACTGGGTCCTCTGTAAGAGTATCCAGTGCTCTTAACCACTGAGCCATTTCTCTAGCCCCTAC
The DNA here is from genome assembly GCF_000622305.1 of Nannospalax galili. Classification (NCBI taxonomy): domain Eukaryota; kingdom Metazoa; phylum Chordata; class Mammalia; order Rodentia; family Spalacidae; genus Nannospalax; species Nannospalax galili. Next base: position 2,990,598 of record NW_008339436.1, on the reverse strand, counting down.
CTTAGTTTTCTTTAGGGACATTTATTAACTGTAGAATTATAGGGTAGCATTTATTTTTTTTTTGCTGGTTTTTGTTTAGCGGGTTAAAGATATCTTTAGTTTTATATTTTTCTGTGAATTTTAAGATTTATTCTTTGAGACCTTCACACACGCATACAATCTATTTCAATCATATTCCTCCATCCAGCTCCTCCTGTATCTATCCACACCCCCCTCCCAACTTCAGGTCCTCTTTTTTTTCCTTTTCTTTCTTTTAAAAGCCCACTGAGCTCAGTTAGTGCTGTCCATGTATGCATGGTATGGGACAATCCACTTGAGCATGGCCAACCTACCAAGGACCACACCCTTAAAGAAACTGACTCTCTCTCCTCCAGATGCCATCAACTGTCCATAGCTCAGGGAACATCACGGAAGAGGGGGTGGAAAGAGCCAGAGGTCAGGGAGGACTGGGATGCAACAGTGACTTCTGGACCTGTCAGGACGGCTGCACTCATGAACTCACAGTAACTATGGTTGCCTACACAAGATCAGCCAGTCAGCATTCCAGCACGGATGGGGGAAGGTCGCACAAACCTCCACTGTCTTCTGACTTCCATGGTTTCTGATACAACATCAGCATTAAGTTGTGTTAAGTTGTATTTTTGTGTCTTGCATGTAATGCTTTTTCACACTGGCTGTCTTTAAGGTAATATTATTTTTGATTTTTGTAACTTTTGCCATTAAAAGCCTAAGTGTGTTTTCTGTCTACGTGATGATGTCCATCCTTGGGAGGAGCCACTCTGCTCTCTAGTGGGTGGCTTCTGCTTCAGTGCCGAACTATTTGATGAGCACAACTCTGAGACATTCACTGCAGAGTCATCTCCCCCAGAGGACAAATCCACGTTGCCTGAATTTGCTTGTTGTGTTCTAAGCATGGGAAAGAACAGCACCTAAACTGGTGATTTCTCTCAGCCCTTCGTAAGTGTCTGGGGTCCTGCCCTCTCTACTCCACGTCATTCTGTAGGTTACCCTGGGCAGTGGTAAACCACACTGTTAGCACAACACTCACTTTCTCTCGTGTGTTTCTAAACCCCACATTCCTGTATCCATTAACCCTGGGCTTTACCTCCCCTCCCCTAAGTGCCTGGCTTATCTAGAAGGCTGTTTCTGACTTTGTCAGAACTCCTGCTCTGACCTCTTCTCCCACCTAGGCCTCCCTATCTAGTGGAGACTCCAAGAGCTGTGATGGAGCCCTAGAAAGGACCAACCTTCCATACTGGTATTTCATGTGCCTCACCTGCCCCCCAGTAAACGTTTGGAGAAAGGAAGGCATTTAATTTTAGTTCCTAGGGATTTGGAATTAAGCCTCGAGGAGGTTTCTAAAATGTAAGATTGGGGAGCTATATGAGGCCGAGCCTGCCGGGCACAGAGAGAGTGAACAGCAGACACAGATTCAGAACTAGGCTCTCGGGCTGTACTTTCCTTTTTGCTCCTTGGCCCCACCCAGCAATGCTCCACCACTGACAGTACAGTCCCAGGGGGACTTTTCTGCGGGGCTCCAGTCACCCTTTCAGTCATCAGTGAAGCAGCTCTGTCATTGGCTGGGGGTGAGCAAAGTCAGGCATCTGTTAACTTTCCACTTCTGCTTTCTCCAGGAAATGAACAGAAACCTAGCATGAGTGATTCATAGTGAAACACTGTTGATGGCCGCCAGTCAAGGCCAGGCCCTCTTTCCTGGAGCCAGAGCCACTGCAGGCCGGGGATGGAGGTGTCCATACCACGTGACACCTGCAAGACTTTAACTGCCACCCCTCTAGGTACGTGTCCTTGCTCTTGGGCCAACCAGGTCAGTCTAAAGGGGGCTTGTTAGGGTGGGACACTCCACCGCCTCCTGCAAGGCCATGCATGGAGTGCATGTGACCACCAGCACCGGGTCTGAGTCTATGGTTGTGGGATAAGCTGAGTGGCAGGGAGCGAGTGTGGAGGAGGCCCCTGAAGCTGGGGCCACTTGGTGTCTATGTCCCTAGAGGGTTTCATTACTAGTGGGGTTTGCTGAGCTGACCAGGCCTCAGTCACACTCCTCATCCCTACCATAGATTAAGCCCCTTCTCTGGGCTTTGCTGAAGAGTGGGAATCCTCCACAGGCAGGAAAGGTTGGCACTGGCCTATGCCACCTGCCAAAGCATAGAGAGGGGCACTGACTGTGACACCCCTTTTAACCCCCTTGTAGCCTCTGAAGGGTGAACCGTCTACACTGGCCTTCAGGAGAACTGGACACTCTGGACCCACCTTCACCGGGTCCTGTCCTCGCCCACTCCCATGATCTGGTGAGTATAAGTCTCCTCAGGCCTCACTTCCTCACCTGAATTACCACACCAAACCTTTGAAACGCCAGTGTTTCTGCATATACAGGACCAGCTGGCTCATTGTGGGTTGGTTCTTGCTTTCAAAATTCAACCATCATAACAGTAAGGCAATTATTCACCCCAACCTCTCTGAAGTAGTAACTGGGGCATTATGCATTATAATAGTTCAGCAAATATCCAGGAGCTGGTAAAGGGACAATTAACAGACAAGGGCCTGTGATGCCTATACTGTGGGCTGAAGTGGGTTGGAGGTCAGTGTACAGGAAGGACAGGGAAGGCTCATAATAGTTCAGCAAATATCCAGGAGCTGGTAAAGGGACAATTAACAGACAAAGGCCTGTGATGCCTATACTGTGGGCTGAAGTGGGTTGGAAGCCAGCAGAGAAAAGACCTAAGGAGCCCATGTCTGCACACTGTGGTTTCTGAGAACTGCTCTTGACAAAGGCCTGGAGGCCTGTATGGTGGGGTGGGCTGAGAGAAGTGGTGCAGACCAGCCAGACAGGTGGACGTGGGTTCAAGTCTGTGTGTCCATCCAAGGTACTTGATGTGAACTCCTGCGGACCTGGGAGCATTTCCTATGTTGAGTAATGGAAAAGACAATTAGAAAAATCCTGTAGGGCCGAGGATTAAAAGCAACTAGACCCCGTGTGCTGCTGCCACCTTAGCTTTGTTACTAAAGATGGTCACTATCTGAGGTCCCTCATCCTTCTCCTTCTTCAGGGGCAGCTGTTGGGGTTTATTGTTCCTTTGCTTTTATTCTGGGTTCTCCTCCCATCTAAATTGTTTAACATATGCAACTTTGTTTTACACATTATTGAATTCCATAAAAGGATATTAAGTATATTTTGTGTATCTGTGTGTGGTGTATAGATGTGTGTATGCATACATGTGCGGGCACGCTCCCCTATGCATGTGCGTGTGGAAGGCAGAACCTGATGGAAAGCATCTTCCTGTATCACTCTCAGTCTGATCCTTTGAGACAGGGTCTCTTTCTGAACCTTCCCTTTCTGCTAGACTGGCTGGCAGGGAGATCTGAGGATCCTCCTGTCTCTGCCTTCCAGCTACAGGATTATAGACCTGTGCCACTGTCCCAGCCTCTGTGTGAGAACTGAGGAACTGACTCAGGTCATCGGGCTTATACAGCAGGCACTTTACCCACTGAGGCCATCTTTCTAGCCTGAATTAAATAATTTTAAACACTTGCTTAATTGGCTCAAAGTTATGTTTCTGAAATTTGTTTGTATTGTGACATATGCTTCCAATTCATTCATATTTACTGCTGTATAGCATTCTATGACATGAACATACTAGTTCTGTGAGACACTGTTGGTAGGCACTTGAGATCTTTCTAGATTGTTTCCCTCTTATAAGCAGTGCTGCTTTGACTGTTCTTATAAGAATTTCTCCAGAGCGTGTACCCTAGAAAGAGATTTGGCTCATAGGATATATTATCTTCAGCCTGGATGAGGATTGGTTCCAAGATCCCCTCCCATGCCCAGATCTGCAGATGTTCAAGTCCCTTATATAAATTGGTGCCATATTCATATAGAATCTACGTACAGCCCTGCACGTGTAGTTAAATCCGAAGGTATGGAACCTGCAGATATGCGCTGTGCATCGTTTTACCACCTGCCAGCGGTTTATCAAAGCCACTGCTTCTCCACGTCTTCAACATTTGATGTTGCCAGTATTTAAAAAATATAATAATTTTGCTTTTCATTTTTTGGTTCTTTATCAAGCTGGAAATGATTTTGATTTTCTATACTGTGTGAAATAGGGAGTAAAATATGGTTTTAAAATTTTTCATTTTTACTTAAAATTTAAATTAGTATGTTTTCCTTGAACATAATGATGTGTTTCTTAAAAACATTTTCTTTCAAGTATATCAGGCACTCCGGCCACAGTCCCCTCCCAATGTTTTCCCCTCCTGCTGGTCACCTTCCCTTTTCCCAAGTTCCATCACCTTGACTTTCAAGTCATTTGTAAATGACTCTTTGGCTTTCCCACGTGGATAGCCAGGAGTCTTAGCTGCACTGTTACAAAGACCACAGATCTACAGTAGCCCCCGCTTTCGTTCCTCTGTGGAGCTGTTTCTGCCCGTGTTACCAGTTTCTTTGACCTTCCCAGTACTGAGCAAGATTATTTACTGTAGGTTTGTAATAAATGTTATTATCCAGAAAGACTCTCCCCATTTTCTTCTATTCTTTCTTTTTCAGGACTTTGCTCTTTCATAAACATTTTAGAATCAGCTTATTGGGTTCAGGAGAAAAGCTTTCTACATATTCAATTGGAAATAGGTAATTTGGGTATGAAAACGAATCTTCCAGTCTGTAAACAAGGCTTGTCTTTCTATTTAAGTATTTTTAAGGAATTTAAATAAAGTTTTATAATTTTCCTCAAAAAAAAACCCAGCCTGTATTTGAACTAGATTGACTCCTTATAAGAATTTTTGTACGCTGTTGATGTACATTTGCACGTTAAAGCAGAATCATCATGGTTCTCATCTGGAGAATAGATTGTGGGAAGGAAAGGGAAAAGCAAGACTTAACAGGCTTGTACAAGAAGGCAGGCTGGGGTGAGGGTGGCTTGCCACCAAGTGACAGCAGGAGAGATAGTGTGAGTAGGTTAGATTCAAGATACTGTTTGAGAGTAGAATTTGATGATGTTATAAGTGAAGGGTAAGGAAGAAAAAGTGAAATGGAAGATGACTGTGGAGAGGCAGGAATACTGGGATTACCATGAACTATGGAGCTGGATCAAGGGCAGCACATGCAGATCTGGAGGTGGTGGAGGTTCAGGAACATGAAGATGGAGTCAGATGTCAAGTGAGAAGTCAAATGTTGGCATCACCCCTCCTGCAACCCCAGTGCCCTTCTTATTAGGCAAACAAAGCGGCTTGGTCAGCTGGAGTGGGGGGAGGTATCTTATGTGTGAGGGAAGGATGGATGAGCTTTCAAGGGTCCCTTGGCTACATCGTGGGGCTGCTGCTCATTTCATTTGCAATGAGCTCTTTGCACTTGTTCTCTCCCTCCAAGTGTGGCAAACCATGAACATCCAGGCTGAATGATATTTCCATACGGCATTCCTACGTCTTTGGCTCTGGGATAAGGAAGATATGCTATATTTGAAATGTAGTGAGTCCAAATTGAGATGCACTGTAAATTTGAAATGCTCACCAAATTTCAAGGATATTAAAACTATATCAAAATGCAAAAATTTTATTCATACTTAAAATATTGATTACATAATGAAATGGAACTATTTTGAATATATGGTTGTTTTTCAGTATCTGCAGGAGATTGATTCTACAAACCCATCCAGTATCTAAACCCAAGGATGCTTAAGTCATTTACATAAAACAGCATACTATCTATTTGCATATAATTTATGTAGCTCTCCCATATACTTTAATGAAAATTACTACAATATCTAATATAATGAAAATGCTATGTAAATAGTTGCTATAATATATTGCTTAGGAAACAATGACCAAAAAGTCTGTATGTGCCCACTTACAGATGCAAATTTTCATGTAATTTTTTTCTGTTCCAGATGTGAAGCTTGCAGATGTGGAGGGCCTGCTGAGTTAGAGAAAACATATTTTAAAAATGAATGTAGCCAGGCATGGTGGTGCAGGCCTTTAGTCCACCCAGCAGTTGGGAGGCAGAGGCAGGTGGATCTGTATGAGATTGAGTCCAGCCTGGTCTACATAGAGAGTTTCAGGCCAGCTGGGGCTACCAGGGAGACCCTGTCTCAAAAATGAATTTAACTACAGAAGGACACTAACCTATTTATTTTTAGGTTTTACTGTGGCTATTAGAAAATGGAAAATTGCACACATAGTTTGAACTTGTGGCTGGCTTTATATTTCTATTGCCTGGCATCAGAGGAAGAATATTTTTTATTCCATGGTTTTCATAAGGAACATGGTTCAAGAAAGACAGGATGTCAGAGAAATGAAAAGCTCCAGTTACATATAAATTTCAAGGAGAGAGGCAATACAGAGGCTAAGAATGAATTTAGAGTCCACAGTAAGCAGGCAGTGGATAGGGTATTTGTCTTTACAAACTCATCTAAACTTCAGGATGAGATAGCTTCATTCCCATTCTACAGGGGGAAAATAGAGGCTCAAAGAGCAAATGCCCTTTGACCTCAGACAGTAAATGACTGAGCTGGCACTGGAATCTAGTTGCACCTGATTTCAAAGTCCGTGCACTTTGCCTTGGACAGCACGAAGGAGTAGAAGGAATAACACTTCCAGAGAACAGCCAGCCTGTGGCAGAACTGTAAAATCTGATCTTCCTTTTGGCCAAATAATTAATCAGTCTTTCTTTTAAGAATTCATTTTCTCAGGTGATTTGAAGGAAGCAAAGTTATATGGCAACTGCCTCTCCTGCAGCAGCCCCCACCACAGCAATGGCTACACTCTAGGCATCCAGCTGCCAGGCCCTGGGAGAGTCAACTCTGGCCAATAGACGGGGATGATTCCTGGATTCCTGGTGATTCAATCTGATAATTTAAGAAAAATAGCATCATTCCATGTACTCATGGTGTGATGGTGGGCAGTTAATACAATTGTACAGTATACGTAGATGTGAATATGACATTCAAAAACATTTTTTTTGTGTTTTTTACTTTCAACATAATTAGCATTCTAGATATGTATCAGTTGAATTCTTAAAATTAAAGAACACTCTAAGATCAATTAAAAAAGTATATCCACAAAAATATTGAGATACTTAGTCTTAGATGAGTAAGGGTATGTCCACATGAAGAAACTGTATGGTAGGAGGCTGGTTGAAACATGGGTCATCCATAATGCTGTCTTGTGCCAGGGAATGCATGCTGTTGGCCCTGGCTCTGGGGCCATAAACAGAATCAAAGAGCTTGGCCCCAGGTGCAGAGGGTGACAAGAGGGTAGGTGAATGTAACAGTGGTAGGGTCAAAGGTCCTGCATCTCTGTCTCCAGAATCTCTGTCCTGAGAACACATGCCCTTTGAAAGAGGTATAAGCAACCTTTGATAGAGGCCACTGAGGATGCTCAGGAATTGGCTCTGGCTAAGCACTAGCTTCCCCACAGCCTTCCCGCCACCCTTATCTGAACATTAACAGCAGCTCTGCCGAAAGGATCAGGCCTGTTGCTTGAGGTTCAAATAAGAAGAACCTCAATCTCAGGTGGCTATTAAGGACTGGTGGGGTGGGGACTTCAGGGACACTACCCTGTCATCAGCAGCTGTGACACTTACCCCATCCGGGTACTCAGGATGGAGAAGGAAGGGAAGGGAGCCCTGTGCCCCTCAGAATGCTCTTACTGTTGCCCAGCCCCTGGTGGGAAGGGTTTCCTAATGACCTATCTCAAACAGTGCCTTCATTCCAAGAAATATTTCTTTGCTCGCACAATTTATTGTATTGACTAGTTTAATTTTGATATATTTAATATTATTCTCCTCTACAACACTCTAATTAAACCATTGTGGCATTTTATAATTGATGGAAACTTGAGGAGATACAAGCCTGAGAAAGAAAAATCCTGTTGATGAGTCATGAGAACACAGGGAAGAAAGTGAGAGAGCACTAGGTATCACAGGCAGTGGGGATTCCATGTGCAGACTCATTCTGTGTGGCTGCACAGTCTAGGTCCTCGTTGGCGCAAGCCCAGATTCACCATGGACCTGCACCTGGGGGTGATCAGCACTCTGGTCTCCACTGCCCCACTCATCATGGAAGACTAGTTCTGATGAAAACAAATACTCAGCTATCAGAGCAGAAACCTGAACTCTGTGAGCAGCAGGCTCATTTGAAATGCAGACCTTTATTGGCAGACATCTCCTTATAGGACATCCATGCCAAGCACTCTGGGTTGCAGGCCAAGAGACTGTGCCCAGGGCTGAAGTATCCACCTGGCTGTATCCTTGATCTTGATGAAAGGCATCATGGGCAAAGTTGCATTGGAGTGTCTCTTTCAATAATCTAAGTGTAATATCAAGTGAGAAATGACACAGTTTTGGGTTGAATCAAGAGTTCTTTATTAGCTGGCAGTCAAAGAGAGCGCAATGCAGAAAAACCTCTTGACCCCAAGGAGAAGCAAGGCAGGGTTTATAAAGCTTAAAACCACAATTATATCACGCCAGGGGCAAAGCCAATAACCATAGTTACATTAGATCACTATAGTTATACAAGACCAGGGGCAGGTAAGTGAACAAAGAGGTTTTCAGTTAACAAAATGTTTCAGTTAGGAAAAACAATTTTCTCAGAATTGCAGAGACAGTGGGCTCCATGGAGATCCAGGGATAGCTGGGAGGGAGGATGTGCTACCTGGCTACTTGTGAGCTTCCCAGTGTTGTAGAAACAATGTACTCCCTGAAACTGCCTGCATGAGACATTCTGCCTGGCTGGGTGCAGCAGGAAAGGCTGGGCAAAAACACAGGGTAAAGCAAAAGTTAGCTAGAACAAAATGGAGTTCGTTCTGCCATTTCACTAAGAGCAGAACTTTTTAAAAAGCAGTACTTTCTGCCTCCGATCTGCCTGGTACAGAAGAAAAGCCAGTGATGAAAGCCACAAACTCCCTAGCGTGTAACCAAGGCAGTTTGGTCCTTGTTTTGCAGTGTGTTTGATGACCCAGGAGAATTGAAAGGTACTTAATTCTTTTTTTA
>NW_008339436.1:2963895-2981473 GCF_000622305.1 Nannospalax galili | reverse complement strand
ATCCCCTGAGACTGGAGTTACGGACAGTTGTTAGCTGCCATGTGGGTGCTGGGATTCAAACCCGGGTCTTTTGCAAGAATAGTCAGTGTTCTTAACTGCTGAGCCATCTCTCCAGCCCGGTGCTTAATTCTTAAAAGGTTGGGAATGTGAACTTCCTGGCATGCTTCACAGTTTAACTGTGGTTTTTGCATATTCTGACCAAATTATATGTGAAATTTAATAAGCTAAACAGGATGGTTATGTAACAACCCTAACCATCCCAGAAAGGTCATCTTTCTCATCAGAAAAGTGACAGTAGAGGTTTAAGGGTTAATGCTGAGTTCCCAAAGCATTTAGTTTCCCCCAGAAGATGACAAATGAGATAGGGCAGCTGAGTCTAGAGACCTGTGTCACCTGCCCCTGCCCATGATTTCTGCCCTGTACCCACCCTGCACCCCTCCCCACTGCACAGAAGCAGCTGTAGTTGAGCCAGCCTCTTCCACGTCTTCAGTTTCCTTGGCCCCTGCTCACGTGCCTTACTTTTCCCTCAGACGTCTTTCTGAAGCTCCTGCTTCTGTGTCTCTTTGCCTATCTCTCACCTTCTCCCCAGCCCCATTCCATCTCTGACAGCCAGCTCCTTCTCTGCATCCCTTGGGGGGAGGATTCTGTTCCCAGGGCTATTTTGGGCTTTGTATTTGAGCATCTCTTTCTCTGCCTCCTGCCGCTGAGGCTGTAAGCACCAGACACAGAAGGTAACTGTTAGATGTCCATCTCATTCTCTATTGAGATCCTACCAGAGAGGCTTTATGGAACCAGAGCATGTCAGCTGGGCATCTCAGTCATGCCACCATGCAAGCCTCCTCCCTGCCCATCCCGTCCTATTTTGCTTTGACCTCTCTTGAGAATCAGAAAATGTTCTCAAATGCTCACAGTGCCTGGATTACCTGTCCTGTTGCCTTAACTGTTCATTTCAGTCCAGGAGTGTTCATCATGGCACCCAGAGCAGCCCTCCCAGTCCCCTGGGCCCTTCATTAGGCTGGGCCATGGGTCTCCCTGTGCTCCACAGTTAGGCACCTCCTTGCCCAACAATTTGTTTAGCTGGTTCCCTGGCTTCCCTGACTGAGTGCTGAAGTCCAGAGTGTGGACTTAGGTAATTCTTCTCCTTCCACATCTAACAATCCAATGATTATATAGAGTCAGCCAAGTAGAGTGCAGCCCAATGTCTTAGGCTGGAGGGTGGTGATGACACTATCCGTGCTGGTGTCAGTAGAGGGAGGGACTGGTCAACTGGTGCCTCGTTGGTTCAAGGCTAGTGAACCTTTAGCCTAGAGACTCCCAGGGATCATTTGCTCCCTGGGACAATAGAGAACAGAATCCTGCTCAGAGGCTGGCTGACTGGTGTGAGTTGGGTCCAACAGCAGGCCTAGTTTAGACCACTGGTGGGCAGCAGTTGGAAACAACTTTGTAAGTTCAGCCAGAGAATCTCTGTGATGCAGGAGTTTCCAATTGGTATCCAAGGAGCCTGGTGGTATAGTCTTCCCACTGTCGACCACTGTGTGAAGCCAGTCTAGAGTGGTGGAAGTGGAAGGGATGTCGGCCTCAGAGACATCTGGCTTTACCCTTGATCCTGATGCTTGTTAGCAGTTTGGTTTTAGATTTATCACTTGTTCTCTGGAGTCTGGAATCCCCAGAGCCTTTCTTGCCACCCACACAGTAAATAATGAAACCTCCCTAGCAGGTTTTCTGTGCTCAGAGAACACTGGTGGATCTGCTGGTAGATGTCCATTTATTTGTGGCCATGTTTTGCATTTCCTTAGTCTCACGAAGCTAAGCTGATTATCAGCTTCCATGGTGGAGAGGCCCATGGTTGGGTGCTGAACTTCTTGTTATTGAGCAGTCCCTAGCTCATGCCATAGCTAAGCTGCAAGGTCCCAGCCAGAAGAACCGCTCCCTGATCATTTTTGGCAATGTGGAATTTGGTACGCATATCGAAATATAAAACCAGCTTCTTCTGCAAGATGCTGGGAGTTCCTGTGTTCAGTTGCTGTTGCAAAAACCACATAGGTGTGTATGCTGGCCAGGAGTGTAGCACAGCCTGGAATCAGAAAAGGGAAGTCTTGAGAGTTGTAGGAGTTTCTGTCGACCTGCCTGGTTCCTGCCAAGTGTGACCCACTTAGTCTTTAGGGGAATTCCAGAGCTTCTGGGAACAACCTGAGCTGCCTCCCTTTCCTGAGGCCAGTGAGGCAGGTTGTGGCGTCTTGGTTCTGTTCACATCCTATAGGTATGTGTGGTACTTGGCTTGGGTGGGAGAATGGGCATGTTTGCTCACTGTAGGGGTGTGGGACAGCACCATGGGGTGGATGGGGTTCTTTGAGAGGTCGTCAGTGGTGGCCTGGCTCTTAGTCTGTTTCACTTGAGAAGCTGGATGTGTAGGACCCTTGTGCAGCACCCCCAGGGATCCCGGTGACCTGTCCCCTCCTCTGCTCTTCTAGCAGCACCATTGTTCCATGTGTCCCTGATGCCTCATAGACTCATAGTCTTCAGGACAGTCCTCTCATTCCTGAATCCTCAAGACAGCCAAATCCTCACCTTCAACCCTGGCTTTGTGAACTGTCATGCCTACATGTCCATGATCTTGCTGACATCCATTCTCACTAGCTCTTTGTTGAGAAAAGGCCCGAGATTGGTCAGACCCTGTGGCAGGAGAGAAATGGTGGTGGTGGGGGGTGGTCTTCTGTGGGATTGGGACAGCTTACCTGGCCTTGGTGCTGAACCAAAAAGAATAACCAAAGCATCAGTGTGTAGAATGAAGGAGGGACTGTGTGGTGGTGGCTGCTGGTTTTGTCCAAAGGCAAGAGGAAGGGGGACCTTTTAGATCATGAGCACGTCCTGGACATACTCTCACATACAATGGCTTGCTTAATTCTTTTTCATAGCTTGTAAAGATGCTATGTTCCCATTTTACAGCTATAGACACTGAGACTCAGACAGCCTGCTATCAAGGTAAAGTTAGGATCAGAGACAGCTAGGATTGGAACTGGATCTGTGTGGCTGAAGGAGGAGGGCTTTTGGCGTTGGAGCTAGGCAGGGCCAAGGTTGGGCACAAAGGTTGGATTCAGGGTGCTTGGAAGTCAAGGCCAGAGGTAACTATGCAGCCTAGGCCTCTAGGGACCCCTTCTAGGTGCACTGAGCTGGCCTGCTAGTGGGCCTGGAGTGCCAGCCCTCAGCCAAGCTCACAGTTGACTCAGGAGCTGATGTCTGGCCCCCATGGAGCAAGAGAGGCCTAGGAGTGTGTCCCACTTCTGTCTCAGCTGCTGTGTGATGTTGGAGGAGCAGCTCCCTTCTGAGAGCTCTGGGCCTTGCTGAGTGACCAGGTCATTCAGGTATGCATCCTGGGTTGGGCATGACTGTCTGTCATGGACTCTAGGTTATCTCCAAGGTTTCTTTGCCTCCCCATTTCCTAGGCAGCCTTAACTAGAATCTTCGTTTTTCTGCACCTGGTTGCTGTCTCTAGGCCAGGATGGTCTTTTAAGAATGGTAGTGATTTAGAATCGACAGGATCTTCGCATTACCTAGCACAGGGTCTAAGCATGGGCTTCATTCACTTCCTGGCTTTTCATGACTCCCCTGCAGCAGCTATTTCCCACAGTCTCTGTGCGTGTCTGCTTGCTGCTCCTCCGTGCCCATTGGTTTTTTTTCTGCCTAGCCTCCTTTGAGAAGCCCCTCCCAGCCCCATGCACTCATGGCCTTCGCTGCCCCACTCTCTTTCGTCTCCTGCAATGCTGGCTCAAGGGGACCTCCTTCAGGAGCCATTCTGTCCCTTACAGAGAACCTGCTGTCAGCCTGTTCTCAAGAGCCCACCTCGTGGCTTTTCTAGCAGCACATTTTCCAGGCAAAGATCGGCACTTCAGCCCATCACTTCTGAGATTCCACAGCTCAGAGCACTAGGAGCTGAGAGAACCAGAACCCAGGACTGTCTGACACGAGTCCCACATTGGGTCTGCATGTGGTACCTCTGTCTCCTTCCTGAGACAGCACACATCTTCTAGAGAGTTGCCCTGGTTTCATTCTCGTTCCCCAGAGAGTCCTGTGATGGGAATTCTTGACTGTGGCTCTGCTGGTGACGGTTGGCCCCGATGACAGGGGCCCGCCCAGCTTTTTAGGTGGTGGGCCCCATGTGCAGATCAGACCAGATTGTTAGTGATGGGCCTTTCTGAGCAGAGCAGCCTTGGGGTGGAGCAAGTTGGGGGACTTTTCACTTCTGTTGTATTGCTGACTATGTCTCTCTAGTGTAGGCCTGCCATCCATCATTTCTAGTCTTTGTTGAATTTTTTTCTCAGCCCCAAGCAGGTTGGACTCATCTTTTATCCACAACCACAAATATAGCTTCTTCGCCATCTGCTTTTTTAATTTTAATTTTTAAATTTTTAAAATTTTATTTTATGAGTATATTAGTTGCATGCATAAAAGTGCACCCGTGTCATGCAATGTCTCGTAGAGTTCAGAAGAGGGTATCAGATCCCCTGGAACTGGAGTTATGGACAGTTGTTGGCTGCCATGTGGGTGTTGGGAATGGAACCCAGGTCTTCTGCAAAAGCAGCCAATGTTCTTAATTGCTGAGCCATCTCTCCAGCCCCTTGGTACCTGTGAGCTGCCAGGCCCCCAACAGCTCCATAAGAATTGCTGAGAACAAAATGTGTGTGTGTGTGTGTGTGTGTGTGTGTGTGTGTGTATGTGAGACACATGCAGAGATTCTTTTTAAGGAATTTGCTCACACAACTGTAGGGCCTGTAAGTCTGAACTCTGTGGAGCAGGAGGGCAGGTTGAAGACCAGGATGACAGTTGCTGCTCAGTCTGAAGTCATTGTGGCTTCCCAGAGGGAAACCAGTGATTCTTCCATGCTAGCCCAGCCTACTGCTGCAAATCCAGCATGCCAGCTCAGGCCCAGAGCACACGTGCTGCAGAGGTGAAGACCTCCACTCCCCGATCTTTCTTTCCTTGTATCTTCTGATACCTGGCATCTAGTAGGTAAGGTCTGAGAGGTAGCAGTGTCAGAGGATGGATGTGAGAGATCTAGAGGACAGAGACTCCAAGGATAGGACTCTCCAGCTGACCAAGAGGAAACTGGGATAAAGAATGGCAAAGAAAAAAGCCATGTGCTCAGGGTCCTCTGATTTTTAGTGTGGCCACCTGCAGGGTGAGGATGTTGAATCCAGTAGAACCGGAGACAGGGGACCCATTACAGCATTTCTGTGTTTGCTTCCGATCACCTACCTGTGTACCCAGAGTGCAAGCTGTCAGTTAGATACACGACTGGTTTGAGCAAAAATCTTTTTTGCAGGGCAGGCAGGTGAGGACAGTTGGAATGGGCTAGGCCGCTTAGAGGGATAGGGCAACAGGGAGGCTTTGGGGACAGACAGACCTGGACTCTAAGGAGCTGCACGTTCCGGCTCTAGTGTCAGCTTCATGTGAAAACAAAATCCCTCGTGCCTCCTTATGGAGTCACTGTGCACACCAAAGGGCCAGTCCAGGCTGCCACAGCAGGCCCTGAACAAGGCTGACTCAGCTTCCCCTCTGTCACCAATTCTTCTCCACATACCACTTTGTAGATTTTCCTCTATCTGTGGCAATAACGCTATGTAAAATAGAGATGTAGGATGGTTCTGTGTCTAGGGTTCCTCTCTAAGCATCTCCTCAGTGGTAATCCTCAAGGTGTGGTCTCTGTGGGTTTTCAAGGTATGGTCCCTGGGAGTCCTCAAGGTGTGGTCCCTAAGGATTCTCAAAGTGTGGTCCCTAGGGGTTTTCCAAGGGGGTTCTCAAGGTTTAAACTCTGGTATGTGCTCTGAAATCTGGGTTTGAATGACCTCCTGATGTAGTAGTTTTAGGATCTCCCCTTTCAGTGGCAGGTTCTATTAGGGGGCAGGTTTGTGGCTGTGACTCAACTGTTCGCCTGCAGATACCCCCTGAAGGTCAGCTGCTAGCTGAGCAGTGCACATCAAACTACGGTGACTTGGCATCTGTGAAGAAACCCCAAGGCTATCACTGGGTACCATGTCTTTCCTTCCTTCCTTTCCTATCTTCATTTTATACCCTGTGCTCTGAGCCTCCGGACCATGTCCTACGGGAATTCCAAGGCTCTTGGCCACTCTGTAAATTCTTTGTGTTTTATGTTCTTCAAACTTTCCTTTTCTGTTGTCTATGATTTTGTTACTAAGGCTCATTTGTGCCTTCCTTCTATTTTAGAGATGTCCTTTCTGCCCAGAGCTAACCATTCATCAATCAGTAATTCATTTCAAATTACTGTTTTAATACAATACCTGCCTCGTATGTGGCAAATGTTCACTGTCATCTCAGGTCAGAAGAGAATTCATCTCTCTCCCTGAAGACATGGGCTGTGTGACCACACCTGGGGATGTTGCTCAAAGTCAAGATGACTCTGTGTCCTCATCTTTATGAAAGGGAGGGAGAGGACACAACGTGCTTTAGGGGAGAAATCAGTTTACATATACAAAGCCCTTGGCCCAGGCCCTCTGCAGATAGATCAAGAACTCACTAGACACTATTTTTATTATGGTCATTAAACTGGACAAGTTATACCCACTTTCCTAATTCTCTATCATCCATCCATCTCTCTCTCTCCCTCCCTCTCTCTCTCTCTCTCTCTCTCTCTCTCTCATCTCTCTCATCTGTCCAGCCATCCATCTATCCATCTATTACAAAATCACATAACCACTGTTACCATGCTTAAGTGCACTTTTGAGTGGTACTGAGCACATCCTCTGTGCCGTTCAGCCTTCAATGCTCTCCATTTCTGGAATGCTTTTTGTCTTCTCAGACAAACTCTGCCATTACATCTTCATTGCCCCTCCCCTGGAAACTACCTTCCACTTTCTTTTGCTGAATTTGCCTTCTGTAGGCAGCATATACAAGTGGGCTTGTGCACTTGATGTCTTCTTTTGTGGCTGGCTTATTTTGCTTAGTATCATATCCTCAGACTTCAGGATGTCATGGCATCTTGTTCGAATTTCCCCCATGTGTGTTCTGAGTTGTCTTACTTGGGGGCAAGTACCTTTACCCACTGAGCCATCTTGCAGAGCCTTAAAAAGTTTTTTTTTTTTTTAAGGACATTTATTTCTTAAAGTCAGGTTCATTGAGGCATGATTTTTATATTTTTATTTATGTGTATTTGTGTGTGTCTATCTGCACACATGCATAGGTATGTGTGGGTGCCTATGGAGGCCAGAAGTGGGCGTTGTCCCTGGAACTGGAATTATAGGGAGTCATGAGCTGGCCAATGTGGTTGCTCCAGTCCTCTGCAAGAGCAGCAAATGGTCTTAACCACTGATCCATCTCTTCCACCCCAATCTTTAGTTCACATTTGACCATTCTGTAGCCACATAGAACACTTCCATCATTCCTAAAATTCTCACCTGGCATCGGTGGTCACCCTTTTATCCCCAGACTCCAGCAACCACTGATATATTTCCTGTTTGTATAAACTTGTCTTTTTCCAAAATATCTAAGTGGAGTAAGATATCATGAGACCTTCTAAGGTTGGTTCCTGTCAATAAGTACAAGGCCTTGGAGGCCCGTCAGATTTCTGTGTGCATTGGAAGTGTGCATTGTTATTCCTGAGGGCTCTACTGCATGGATACGCCAGAGTCTGTTTATTCATTTCTCCTGAATGGACTTTCTTCACCCCACCCAGGCTTTGGGAGCCGTGAATAGAATGTCTACAATATCTTGTTCATTTGTTTTTGAGGCGGAGTCTCCCAATATATATCAGGCTGGCCTCAAACTCATGATCCTCTTTTTCTACCTCCTTAGTGCTAGGTTACAGATGTGTGAGAACATGTGTTGATTTCTGTGTGGACATAAATTTCCATTTCTCTAGGGTAACTAATCAGGAATAGAATTGCTGAGCACAGGTTCAGTGTTCTCAGAAACTGCCAAACTATTTTCCAAAATAGCTCCTCCAGTTTGCATTCCACCAGCAAGGCCAAATAGCAGGGCTTGGCCCTTGAAATACACAGCATTACAGGTGTGGCTTGCTCCCCCCACCCCAAGGCATGACTAGGTATTGTGCTGGATAGCTTAATTGTCAACTTGACATACCTGGGAAAGGGGAACCTCAGATGGGGAATTTCCTCTACCTAATGGCCTGTGAGCACGTCTGCAAGTCATTTCCTCAATTGCTGAGTGATGTGGCAGGACATAGCCCACTAGGGGGGTGCCACCTATGGATGTAAGAAAGCAGGCTGAGCACAGACCAGAGGAGCAAGCTAGTAAGCAGCATGCCTCTAGCTTCCTGACTGATTGGATGGGTAAGGCAAATTACCCTTTCTTCCTCAAGTTGTTTTTGGTCAGAGTGTTTTATCATGACAGCAGAAAGCTAACTGGGACAGGTGTGCCCACTGTGGCCTCCTCTACTTCTGACTGTGTCAGCTGGAGATGAGATGTGAAGTCTCTATTACTGTAACCTCTCTGTTTCCTACCCACTGTATCCCAGTTTCAATTTAGTTTTAAGTGTTAAGTTCTTGTGAATGCAAAAAATGGGAAAAAGGGAGGCAGGCCTAGTTTGAAACTGCACGCTGTATAGTACTTTTAGAACAACAATGGCTCATCACTTTTCCCGGAGAGCCCCAGGTAGAGGTCGGGCCTGTGAATGTGGATCTTCTAACATGCAGTGATGGTTGATTTTGAACAGAAAGGAAAGCAGGCCACTGACAGACACACATGTGCAGCTAGCTGCTCTTCTGTATCTCTGGGTCTAGAGGCTTCCCTGGCTGGGGTGGGGCCAAGGCCTGTGATATAGGTGGCAAGCATCCTGTACCGGAGCTTATAATTGGGAAACAGAGTCACAGACATAGACAAGAAAACAGGGAGAAGCTTTCACTTATTTTATGAAAGCACAGATTTTCATCTCGGGCCTCACTTTGCTGCAGAGTGAGGGTCAGGCTTCCCTCCAGCCCACCCTTGGGGCTGCTTCTAGGTACCTTCCTGCTCTAGAATAGCTTCCCCTAGAGGACCTTATTGGCATTTAGTGCCTAGACTGGTATGTCACATCTCATAGTCTGAAACTTCCATCTGCCTGTGACTCACTCAAGAAAAATTGAGGGACAGGAATAGTTGGAATGCTTCTCTCCCTCTCCCTCTCCCTCTCCCTCTCCCTTTCCCTCGAGTGTGGTGTGTGGGTGTGGTGTAGGTATGTGTTGGTGTGGGTGTGTGTACATGCGTGTACACATGTGCGCATGTGTGTACAGGCCAGGGGTTGACACTGAGTGTCTTTCTCAGTAGCTCTGTATCTTGATTTTTGAGTCGGGATCCCCCATTGATCCTGAAATTCATCTACTGGGTTCTGTTGACTAGCCAATGAGCTCCGGGGATCTGCCCGTCTCCTTCTTCCCAGCACTGGGGTATGGAAGTGCACTGCTGTGTCTGCTTTTACATGGATGCTGGAGATCGAACTCAGGTCCTTGTGCTGTGCCACAGGTACTAAACTGATTGAGTCAGTTCCCCAGCCCCCAGCAAAACATTAGCAAACCAGCAGTTTCCTTGGTCTCTAGATGTGGCCCTTTGGCATGACAGCTGTGCATGGGATGCCTTGCCCGAGGGTAAAGAATGGGCTTCTGCAGCACAGGAAGGGGTAGGCAGTGATGTCCAGAGAGTTCTAGTCCAGATTTGGCTAAGATCAGAGATGATCTCTCTTATTCTTTCTCTCTTTGCCATTGTCTCTTGAGTGCTGGAGACCTGTTATCTGGCTCCCTGTACTGATTGATGCACAGGTAGGTAGACCCCCCCCACCTTACCGTTTGCTTCTCACTACACACAACCACAGACCCTCAGTCCACATGAGCCCACTGCCCTATCCCTTCTCTGTCATCAATGCATAGAGGCTGGAAGGTGACACTGAGATCACAGGGTCCTGTAGACAGGTGTTGGTTTTTGTTCTTGCCCCACCGGGGATGAGACCCTGGGCAAATCACTTCTCTGTTCCAGCCTCAGTGCTGTCTGAGGACCAAGGCTGACAGTGTTGATAGTGCTGATGGCATGAAGAGTGAATGGAGAGCCACATATAAATGCTGCCATCAGCAGGCTCTGATAATGCCTCTCCCCTGTCCTAATACACCAGGAGGACCTCTTAACATCTAGGTACAGATAAAGACATTGAGGAAGAGGAGGTTTGTAGCTTGGTATAAACTTGTTTTAACCAGCCCTGAGCTGGCTGGCAAGGTTTCCACATTAGAGTATAAGTCAGGGAAGCCCATGTCTAGAAGGAAGATTGCTTAAGTTGTTGACTGTATGACAATGCCCCAATATGTATTCCCACAGCATAAACCAGCAGTAGGGAGAGGAGGCTGGGAAATGCAAGGCTAGATCCTGATTTCACCTGAAATTTGTATGTTTTGTTCATCGTGGATTTTTTGCATTAATTTTAATTTTTAAATATTTTATTTTTATTTTATGTGTATGAGTGTATTCCCTGCGTGCATGTAAGTGTACCTATGTCATGTACTGCTTACAGAGGTCAGAAGAGGATGTCAGATTCCCCTGGAACTGGAGTTACAGACAGTTGTGAGGTGCCATGTGGGTGTTGGGAATCAAACCCAACAAGAGTCCTCTGCAAGAGCAGCCAGTGCTCTTAACTGCTGAGCCATCTCTCTAATTCCAATTTTGATTTTTAAAATACCATAAGAAATCACTGTTCCTATAAATGTTGTGTCTAGGGCAAGGGTCTCTTTCTGGCCCCTCACTCCTCCAGTGGTCCTCACCCCCAGCTGGCCTCTGTGAGCACCAGCCTAGCTTGCCTAGGATGCTTGCTTCTTGGTAATGAGGCAAATCACAGTGATTTCTTCTTGCTGGTTGTCACCCTGCTTGACATCACTGGCCACTCCCTGGCTTACTTCCTTCCACAAACAGAACTGAAGCAGGTACAGGTAAACGACAGAGGGCAGGAGGCTGTGGTCACAGCTTTCCATCTGAGTCAGGAGTTAATTTCATGGATCCGCATTCACTGGAAACTTCTGCTTCTCAAAAATCTCTGTATATTCCCAAAAAGGTGAGTAAAGACGTTCAGTTCAGCAAACGCAGCTTCTGTTCCCGGAGGGGCCAGGAGACTTTTAGTGCATCCTCTGCCTTGCTGACTGCATGCCATGCATTCTTTTTTAAAGACAGAGTCTCACTATGTAACCATGGCTGGTCAGAAATTCACTATCTAGACCAGGCTGACCTTGAACTCACAGAGGACTGCCCCCTACCCCTACTGTTTCCCAAATGCTAGGATTCAGACACACACATTCTTTTTTCTTTTCCTACCTAATGCCTTGTTTCCCCACTGCTTATCTTGAAGTGGTGCGCTGCAGAGGTCCTCAGGTGCAGCGCTGAGAGGGCTGGTTGGAGGTGCGTGTGGGTGTGGCCTCAGCATGACTCAGGACAGCTGCAGTGCTTAGCAGGACTGTGTACTGGAAATCTCCATTCTGGCTCTGCTGGCCACAGAAAGAAGTTTGGCTGGCACAGTGTATCTTTCAGTGTTTGGGAGAAAGCATGTGCAAATCTAAGAGTGAGGACAAAACTTGTTCCAAAAGGGGGGAGAGAGAGAGAGAGAGAGAGAGAGAGAAGAGAGGTGCTATCAGCATGGAGGCAAATTCATTCAGTGACTCGTGCTCTTTTATGCACCTAATCAAGAACGTTTTACTGGGGCTGGAGAGATGGCTCAGCAGATACTGCCCTTGAGAAGATATGAATTCGCTTCCCAGAACCCATGTTGGGCAGCTCACAACTGCCTGTAACTTCAGTTTTAGGGGGATCTGACACCTCTGACCACTGTGGGTACCTGCATTCATGTATATATACCATCCCCTACTACTTACACATGTACATATAATTAAAGATAAAATAAATGTGAAAAATAAGAATACAGGACATTTTATTGAGTGTCTACCTACGCCAGCCCTGCGTAGGAATACACTCTGCTTTTGTGTTTAGAGATTATGTTTAGCAGCCATAGGGCTCTTGGAAGTAAAGCCACGGGGAGTAGCTTAGACCCCATGAGGGAGATATGAAGCAAGAACATGGGGTCTGACTGACGGGCCGAGAGGACAGTGAACACAGCTCCTCCTTTTGCACTCAACACAGAGTAGAAATGACAGGGAAGCATTTGCTTTGAACTTGCTGGGTTTGTCAGATCAGCAGGACTTAATAACGGTACCAGGTGGGTGGAGCACTAGAGAGGATGATGGGAGTGAACACAATCAAAGAACATTATGCACATGTATGGAAATGTCATAGTGAAAGCCAGTATTTTGTAAAAGGTACATATGCTAATAAAATAAGAGGTATTATCCAAGAAGGCACACCCCTGTGTCTGCTGGTGGTGGGAGGATGCTTGCTGACACAGTGCTTTAAGAAGAGGCTGTCTGGAAATGTGATGAAGAACCTAAAAAAAATTGCCAACTTGGCAATAAAACAGACTGTTTCCTTTAGGGATTTGGGAAAAACATTACGGTCCATTATTTAGATGGAAAGACTGAGGCATGGGAACCTCATTATAGTGTGGTCTGTGATAGGGGAATGGTCTGCCTCAGTGTGTGGGATTAGTAAATAAGTAATCAGCCACTATGAGGATTGTAAATAAAATGGATAAGATTCATGATATCATGACAAAAAAGAAAACCATAAAACAGTTTATAAGAGAAATGGATCCAAAGGCTCCAGAGAGGTAGGATTAAAGGTGTGTGCCACCACACCCGGCCATAATATATAATATATATATATATATATATATTTGTGTGTGTATGTGCATACATGTGTATATATGGGTGTGTACATGTGTGCATACATATGTGGAGGTCAGTGGTCAGCCTTGGGTGTTGTTCCTCAGGATGTCCATCATGATTTTTTGAGTCAGGCTCTCTAATTGGCCTGGAGCTCGCTGCGTAGGCCGGGCTGACTGGCCAATGAGCCACAGGTATCTACTTGTCTCTACCTCCCCAGTGTTGGGATTGAAATGTGAACCACCATAGCTGGTTTTTAATGCGGATTCTGGGAATGGTAGTTGGGTCTTCATGCTTCTGCAGCAGGCCTTTACCAACAGAGTCATCTCCCTAGCCCGATATTTGTAATTACAAATATTTTGTTTATTATATTTTAATGTATATTATTTATTGAATGTTTCTGCATTCCATACAAAACATCTTAATCATCTTTATACCCCCTTACCCCTCTGGACCCCCCTAGCCTGTCCCATTGGATTTCATGCATTCTGTCATATATGTTAAAGCCTATCAAGTCAAGTTTGTGTACCCAGATGTCCCTCAGTGAAAGTTCATCCACTGGGGTCTAGTCAGCCTATCTAGAGTCTCTCCCTTAAAGAAAATCAACTCTCCCTCACCTTGCAGTAATCAACTGCCAATAGTTCTTCAGCTAAGGTTGGGGCCTGAAGTCCATTTCCCCAGTTCTATGCTGAGTTTTTGTCTGCTTGAGTTTGCATGGGTCTTGTGCATGCTGACACCATCGCTGTAGGTTTATATGAGTAAGGTCCCAGAAGCCTGTAAGACTCTATTTCCATATGGTCATGCACCTCCTCCCCTGGTTCTTACCATCTTTCTACCCCCTCTTCCACAATAGTCCCCAAGCCCTGGGTAGATGAAGTTTAATATAAGAGTACTATCCAGTGACTTATTATATTTTTTATTTTATATGCATATATGTAAGTGCACCCATGTCATGCAGTGCCTATGGAGGTCAGAAGAGGGCATTGGATCCCCTGGAACTGGGGTTACAGATGGTCGTTAGCTGCCATGTGGGTGTTGGGAATCAAATCCAGATCCTCTGGAAGTGTAGCCAATGTTTTTAACCACTGACCCATATCTCCAGCCCCAATATTTGCAAATTTTTAAATCAACAAGAACATCTTCTAGAATATGGTAAGACAAAAAAAAAATAACAGAGGTTATGCATAGTCAGCTGAACGAGTAGGAGCTGACTCGAAGGGCAATAGGCACAGGAAGAGATACTTCTACTCAGGAGTCCAGGGAAATGCACAGCAAATGACTTTGAGGCATCCCTTTGCTTCAGTTGTATTGACAATCATTAGAAAGCAGAATGACGCCAATCAGAGCTTGCAGTGATGAGGGAGGAGCCTCCAGATGACAGTTAGAGGGAGTGTGTCCCAGGCCATCTTTCCGGAGGTGTCTTAGCAGTACCTGGTTGAACGTCACAGACAGAGGTCAGCTCTGCTGCTTCTGGGTACATGCCATGAGGCTGTGGCCTGCACGGTCTGTCTCCCACAGGGTTGTATGCAGAACCAAAGCTGTGAGTAATCTATCCATCATCATGAGAACGGTCACATAGATGCACACATGACACCACTTTGGAAACAGCAGTTAGAGGACATGGACTTGACAAACACACAGCTACATGGTCCTTCCTGAAGACATCACAGTGAATGGAATGAGATGCCAAAAAATGCAAGTCATCAGCCTGCCTGAAAAGCAGGTGTACAGAAACTGGGCACTGTTGGCTGTGATTCCGAGGGGTCCACACCAGTAGAATTACCTATCAAGCAGGTGATGGAGTGGGGGTGAAAGTGGGGATGGGAAATACAACAAATAAATGAATAAATGGACGATTTCAGAGGAGCCTGGAAGATCAGGGAAGAGACTAAGGGGTGTTATCCTGAGGGCCTTTGGGGGAAGAGTCCAGTTCTAAACTACCACTGTGCCCATCTCAAGCCTACATTTCATGAGTTTTGCCAAATATAGACATGCATGTACCCAACACCACGATCAACAGCAAACATTTTCATAACCATGAAAATTCTATCATGACTTTGCCTAGTAAAGTTCCCGCCCCCACCAAATCTTGGTGGGCAGCCACTGCTCTGCCTTCTGTCCATAGAGATTATGTGTGTTTTCAAGTTTCACATACATGGAATCATTTAGTTGTGTTCTTCTATGTCCATCATAATTATATAATACTTTTATTTGTATCAAATGGTTCATTCCATTTAAAATGACTCAGTAGTAGTCCACAGCATAGATCTACCACAGTTTGTCTATCTGTTAAATGAAACCAACAAGAAAAACATGATTCCAGGAAATAAAGTCCAAGAGTAAGAAGTACAAATGACAGAAAAGGGGCAGGGGGTTCAGAAAGCTTTGGGATGATGGTTAGCTTTGCCAGGTAATACAGAGCTAACTCCCAGCTCCCCCTGCGCAAATCAGTGTATACTTTCTGCTGCTGCGGTCCAGTGCCAAAGACCTGCCTTTGAGTTTCTTTCTCTCTGGTCTCTGTGCTGAATGCTGGGTGTTGGGTGCTCAGTGCTGGGTGCTGGGTGCTGGGTGCTGCTGAAGTTGAATTTGAGGAGAACTTCTTGCAGGAAACCTGGCTATTCTGGTCTCTTCTTAGAGTGGACTTTACTCCAGACAAACAAACCACAAAGTGTGTCATGCTGTGAGCCAGTCACACTTCACCTGAGATGTTCCACAATGAAAAGCCAAGGTCACAAACAAAGGCACCTTTCAGGGGTCAGCTATCAGGTGAACTGGCCATGGTTACTTCCATCACAAAGGCTCTTGTTCTTGTGTCTATTGACTTGAGGGTAGCGTGCTCATGTATGTACTTATAGAGGGGTTCCTGTAAGCTCTTGAGCTTTCAAGGATCATTTTCAGGGCACAGTCCCCTGAAAAATATTGGGTTGAAGCAAACAATGCTGAAAGTGAAGATCCTCTTTTCAGACTTATGTGGTAGAAACTATGATTGATTTAGATATAGATCACATGTCTAAAAAGTTTTAGAAATTAGTAAATTCTCTCTCTCTCTCTGAGGCAGGGTCTTTCTATGTAGCCTCGGCTTCTCTGAAACTCACTGTATGGTTCAGACTGGCTTTGAATTTGTGATTCTCCTATTTCAACTTCCTGGGTACTGGAATTATAGGACTGTGCCATCAGGCCAGGTTTAAGGCTATACTTAATAACACTCATATACTTAAAATGGTAAATATATTTATACATTTCAATTATGTATAAATACGTAATAAATATGTCTCCTTAGAGAAATTAAGAGGGGGATTGTATGTTGTATGCATTAAGGATTAGTTAACAATTTTTAAAAAACACATGGGATATTTTTGTTTGTTCTTATATTTTACTTTTTTAATTTTATGTACGTGTGTCCTAGTTTATTTCTCCATTGCTGTGACAAAACACTCTGACCAATACCAACTTCGGGAGGAAAGGGTTTATTCGGCTTACATCTCCTAGGTCACAGCTCATCAGGGAGCCTAAGGTAGGAACTCAGGGCAGGAACCTGGAGGCAGGAGGAACGCTGCTTACTGGCTTACTCCCTTGGCTCCTGCTCAGCCTGCTTTCTTATGTAACACAGGCCCACCTGCCCAGGGGTGGCACCACCCACAGTGGGCTGGGCCCTCCCACATCACTCAACAATCAAGAAGATGCCCCACAGACTTGGCCACAGGCCAGTCCTATGGAGGAAATTCCCCAATTGAGGCTCCCTCAACCCAGGTGTGTCAAGTTGACACTAAAGCTATCCGGCACAATATGAGTGTATCATCTGCATGTGTGTAAGTGTACCTATGGGTAAGAGGTAGCTGGATAAGAGGGTGTGCTATTAGGCTACCTGGATGTTTCCCAGTATTGTAGAAACAATGTGCCCCCTGGAACTACAGGTGCAGCCTTCATGGCTGACTGGCTGCAGCAGGAGTGTCTGGGCAGAAACACTTGTAAAGCAAAAGCCAGCTAGAACAAAATGGAGTCAGCTTTGCCATTTCAGATATATTGTTAATTACATGTTAATCACATGGAAATACGAACCTCTTTTGGAAAATCCTTCCTCTTTTTAGTGGGTTTCAGATTCTTAGAGGAACCATCTCTAATAGGAACTAAACTGAATGAATGCAGGACCTTTCCTCCAATCAGTCATCAGGAAGTGATGTAGCAGGACTTTTCATTTCTGTGTGTTTATTCTGGATTCAGATCGATCTTGCCAAATATGGAGGCTGAAGATTATTCAAAGGCTGAAGACAGACCTGAGGACCCAGGTTCCAAAAATGAAGGGCAGTCCTCTGCTGTGCAGCCTGATTTCCCACCAGAACAGCAGTCCACTGGCCCCACTGTCCTCTGGGATATGCTTGACAGCAAGTTTCTGGAATACCAGCAGCTGATGCACAAGAACCCAGAAGATCGTAGGAGGAGCCTGTTGAGCTTTCTCCCCCTGTTCCTAAAGGTCAGAATTCTCTTGTTTCATTTCATGCTTATTTTATTTAAAAGATGTTTTTGATTTATTTTTATTATATTTTATGTGTATAAGTATATTGCCTGCATGTATGTAAGTGCACATGTGTTGTTCAATGGAGGTCAGAAAAGGGCAGTGAATCCCCTAGAACTGGAGTTGTTAGTTGCCATGTGGGTGCTGGGAACATATCTTAAAATTTGATTTTCTCAGGGCTGGGTGTGGTGGTGCATGCCTTTAATCCCAGCACTCGGGAGGCAGAGGCAGGTGGATCTCTGTGAGTTCAAGGCCAGCCTGGTCTACATAGTGGGTTCCAGGACAGCTGGGGCTACAGGGAGACCTTGTCTCA
>NW_008339436.1:2951718-2963740 GCF_000622305.1 Nannospalax galili | reverse complement strand
GCTACAGGGAGACCTTGTCTCAAAAAGACCAAAAAAATTTTTTTTTGATTTTCTCCTGGGCTAGCAATGTGTGCAATTAGCCTCTCATGATGCTGGATGCAGTGAGTCTGAGCTCCCAGTCAGGTTAGCAACCACGAGAGTGAACAGGTCATGCCATATGAAGCACTGTATGGCTAAGCTGGGATTTTCAGTGGGCTAGTGACATTTGATTTTATTCCCCTTCTCAACGGGTTGGCTGGGATGCAAGCTCATTGTAAATTGAGGGGTATAATAGAGATGAAATGAACCTGGAGGGAAATGACATACTAAATTCAAACACTTAACAAGGGCAGAACCAAGACTTTAAGCCTGGTACACTGATGTCTAACCAGTCTCTGTGGCTGATGAAACCAAGGTGATCCTCACTAAGCTCTAACTAACCAGATAGCACCACAGTAACTGGTGTAGGAGCTCTATTTATCCCAACTCTGTGAGGGAAGGTTTGCAGGTAGATGTTGAGTTGCTTGGCCAAGGTCACCCAGGTGTTAGCTGGGAGCAGAACTTAAATGAAAAGCCTGCCTCAGATCAGCATCATCAACCACTGGCCTTCCTTGCTCGGTTCTTGGGTTTGTAGGACGGGGCATATCTGCTTTCCCTTTCTCTGTCCCACTCACTAGACAATGACTCTGCCAGGCTAGGACCTTCCTTTTCCTTTGATGACAAAATGATTGTCCGCACACATGATGTTTGGACAGCTGACTCTAGTGTTACAAACAGGAAAAAGTTTATTGCACCACATGGGAAGCAACACAAGGTCAATGGCTTTTGCAGCACACAGAGCCGTGTTCTTAGGAATGTTCAATAGACTGCTGTTCACTCTTTGCCTAGAACCTGGGACTTTGGCTTCTGAGAACTTTTCCCCTCATAGGATCTCATATAGGGAGAAGTGTGCTTGGGGCAAGGATGGCTGGGTTCTAGCCTTTGGCTGACTTTGCTTTGGTGGATGGGAAGCACTCTAGGTCCTCGCATTGCAAAGAGATTGTGTGATAGCAGATACCAGGAGGGCTGATGCTGCAGATATAGTTGTTAGAGATGATTCTTAGAATTTGTGCTTTGAGAGAAAGCAGGAAGCGAGGTAGGTAGAGAATGCCCAGACATTAGTGTAAAATCTCTTAACGTCTGGAATTAGGGAGAAGACATTGGAGAAAAGGGGGATCTGTGGATGTGGTAGATTAGGGGTGCTGAGGGCTCATACCCCTCCACATGAGAAGAACATTTCTAGGCACAGACCTCAGGAGACTCGTGTTGTTGTTACTGCTTGTCACTTGGAATCCTCACTCGTAGAACCGATCTGCCAGGTAGTAGGAAGACAGAGCCTTGAGTCAAGGTCCATGTGGGCAGGAATCTCTCTCTCTGTCTCTCTCTCCCTCCCTCCCTCCCTCCTGTGCTTCTAGCTAGCTACTACCCATCCAATGCTGCCATTTGTATCATTAAAGGCAGTCATTTAAAAAGTGGTTCTACTGATAATTAAAGAAAGGTAAACAACATTAGGTATAATAGCTTGGTTAACTAACAATTATTTTCAAGTGTGCTCTCCAGAGGGGACAGAGGGGGTCAACAGCTCTGTTTGTTCACTCTGGCATCTACTCTGCCTTGAGGCAGTGATTGAGATATGGTCTAGTCTCGCCTTGAAGAACTTGGACTGAACAACTGATGCTGTACACTTACATCTTTGTTGTTTTAGCAAAAGCTTTAGTGTACCACTTTTTTGCTTTTTAATTTATATAGTAGGTTGTCCACTGTCACACTAACCAGGAAACCTCATGGAAAGCCTCAGAAATGACTGGAACTCAAAGGTAAACCCCCCAAACCATAGCAAAAGCAATAACAACACTGTGGTCAGGCTGGAAAGTCAACCACGTTCTTTGTCATTCAGGAGCTGGGGTTTTCTTCCATCTCCTCAAGAGCTTTTGTCACTGTTTATTTTCCTTTGGCGACCAGAGCATCATTTTCTTTCTTCTTCCACAAGAAGGGACAGCCACAGGGCATGATAGTACAGCTTAGATAATGTTAGTAAATAAAAGTTTTTTAAAATATTAAGCAATATTCTCCAAGCCAGCAAGTCCCAGTTTGGGAAAAAATTAGGGCCTTTTGGAAGCTGCTTTAACTCTTTGGGGTCTCAATGGTACCATTCAGTCAATGATTGGCTCTGTGCATCTAATGACACCCTGGTGGCCTGAAAGAGTTAAAGCAGCCTCCAGAAGTGCCCGTCCTGGTCCCCAGGAAGGAGCTGAGCCTAGGGAGCTCTGGCTCCAAGTACAATTACTGCTCAAGTCACAGTGGCCCAATTTACTTTATTGTCCAGAGCCTCCTGGCGTCCCAGTGCTCCCGAGACAATATACATGCTCTGGAGTCAATGGTCTGCAAATTGGTCTTTGAAGAGTTTGCCAGCGTTGAGAGGAGGTGCAGAGTTTGTTTGAAAGTTTGCAAAACAGAGTTCATGATCCTGAGGACTAAAAGCATTCTACCCCAGAAATCCCAAACTCAGAGGGCTGCTTTTCTGTGCAGGGATTAACGTGTCTGAATGACTGCTGGTTCCCAGGTGGTGGCTGTTATTTTCATGAATCTGAAAAATGCTACTTGATTGAACTCCTGGAGTGTGTGGTAATTCAAGACCTCTTCCTCCTCTTTCTTTTTGTTGAGACAGGGTCTCACTAGGTAGCTCAGGCTGCACTGCTAGCACTACAAGTATGTGTCACTATGCCTGGCCAGAACAATTGGACTCTTGAGGCAACCTCCTGATTCTTTGAACTTAATTTCCTACTCAGTCAGTGTTCTAGTTTCATTTTGGTTGCTATGATTAAAATACCCTGACCAAAAGTATAGAGGAGGAAAGGGTCTATTTGTCTGACAGTTCCAGGGTACAGTCTGTCACTGAGGGGGCTTCAAGGCAGGAACTCAGGCAGCTAGTCATATCACATTCATATTCAAGAACAGTGAAAAAGGAATTAACCCAGGCTGCCTGCTTGCTCTCATCCAGCTTTCTTCTGTCTTACTTAGTTCAGGACTTCTGGCCTAGGGAACGGTGCCTCCCACAATGGGTGGAGTATTCCTACTTCATTTAACAAACATGGCAATACCCCATAGACATGCCCACAGGCCAAGCTGATCTAGACCATTTCTTATTCAGGTTCTTTTTTTAGGTGATTCTAGGTTGTGACAAATTGACATTTGAAATTAACTATCACACTCAGGTTTTGCAAAGTGTGCCCCAAAATAGTGCCAACCTCAAAGGCTGTTATGATGATTAGTGGGAATTGGTGTGCAAGTGCATGTCCCAGCATTTGGCACAAGACCAACACGCTATGTATTTGGCCATTGTTACCGTGCATTGAGGGTGTTATAATCATTTTCTTCACTTGTCAAGTATTTGTTTATGACTTTCTGTGTCAGGGCTGAAGAAATGCTCAGTAGTTAAGAGCACTGACTGCTCTTGCAGAGGACTTGGGTTAGATATCCAGCACCCACATGATGACTAACAACCATCAGTAACTCCAATTCCAGGGAATCCAATGCCCTATTTTGACCACCACAGGCATTGCTTACATGTGGTGCACAAACATATATGCAGGCAAAACACTCATACACATAAAATTTAAATAAATCTATGTCCAACAATCATCAAGCAGTTTTATTATTTTAGCAAAATTGTAATGCACTTGAGTTTTCTTTCTTCATTTACAATCCTGTCGGTTAGATCTCCATTTAAAGGCTAGAGAATAAAAATACTCCTCCCCCAATACAGACCCCATACAAAGCTTAGCTCAAAATATAACATATGACTCACCACCTAGTAAATAATAAATAACTAAAAGCCCCATGGACATACCCTAGAGACCATTCTTGCCAAGATAAACCATATACTGAATGTGGGATGCACACATCATTTCCTGTGTGGTTGCTTTCTTCTATCAGCTATGTACCCCCTTCAATCCTACACAGTACAGAGTACAGTCTCACAGCAAAGTTTTGTAGACTCAACTCAGATGAACTCTACAATTTGTACTTTTTACTCAACATTTCATTTGTCATGTGTATTCACCCTGGCATGTTTAGTTTTATATTCCCAGTGAGGAACAGTGTCCTCCTTTAAAGCATTTCACAACAATTCATCCATCGTCCTATTGAGCTAACATAAGCTTTTACTCTAAATTTTCACGATCACGGAAGCATTTCCTGTCCAGCTCCAACGTTTCTCCAGGGAGTATACCTAGGAGTGGAGTTGGAGCTGTAGGGCATGGGCCTCTTCCATTTTATTGGACTGGGTTAAATTCTTCTTCAAAGGGTTTCTTCCAAACTCCACACCATGGCCAGGTGTGGAGGTGCACTCCTTTAATGCCAACAGTCAGGAGGCAGAGAGGCAGAGGCAGGTGGAGCTCTGAGTTTGAGTCAGCCTGGTCTACATAGTGAGTTTCAGGCCAGCTAGGGCTACATAGTGAGATCCTGTCCCAACCTCCCCTCCCCCAAACCCCTCACCATCAGTGGAGCATGAGGATCTGTCTACACTATCAGAATTTCTTTTATCTGAAAGTATAAAAGATCTAAGAGATCATATAATGGTTGTAGCTTGTATTTTTCTGGCCCTTAGTTATTATTTATTTTAACATTTATAAATTACCTGTTACTTCTTTTGTCTGTTTTATTTTTAAAATTGGGTTTCTTTTCTCATCAATTTTTAGGAGTCTGGACACTAATCCTTTGTTACTTAGATGCATTGCAAATATTTTCTCCCAATGTAGAGCCCACCTCATCACATCCTTTATGTGTCTTTAAAGAGAAGACTTATAAGTCATTTATTTATTATTTATTATTTTTAAATTTTATGTGTATGAGTGTATTGCCTGCATGTATGTAAGTGCACCTGTGTCGTTCAATGCCTGCAGAGGTCAGAAGAGGGTGTTAAATTCCCCTGAAACTCGAATCACAGACAGTTGTTAGCTGCCATTATGGTGCTGGGAACTGAACCCAGGTTCTCTGCAAGAGAAGCCAGTGCTCTTAACTGCTGGGCCATCTCTCCAGCCCCTGATTTATTTATTTTTATTTTATGTGTATGAGTGTATTGCCTGCATGCATATAAATTCACTATGTGCATGCAATGCCTATGGAGGCCAGAAGAGGGTGTCAGATCCCTAGAACTGGAGTTACATAAGGTTGTGAGCTGCCATATGGGTGCTGGGAACTGAACCCGGGTTCTTTGCAAGAGCAGCCAATGCTCTTAACTACTTCCCAAGTCTAGAATCAAAAACAAAAACAGAAAGAACAGATTCAGAAATTTGATTTGTATGAATTTCTGATTTCTATACAACCAAACCAAAAAATATCAAATGAAAACAAAAACAAATGACAAACCTGAAATAATTTTAGCTGTATTATAGACCAAAAGATAGCATGCAGAGCGTTCTTTTGAATAAACAAGGAGCAAAATTTCCAGCAGTGCAGTAGTCTAAGGATAAAAACATGTAAGAAGTGGGAAAAGTTTTTCTTCACTCCACAATCCAAAGACTTGAGACAAATGGCATTTCTCTATTAGGTGAAAATAAAGAGGATGCTCAAGTGGGAGTAGAGAAATCAGCCTGCTCATATGGAGTCTGTGGTTGTACTATGGTAACTGTATTAGCTACTTTTCTGTTGCTGTGATAAAATACCATGACCAACTTATAGAAGAAAGAGTTTATTTTGGTTAATGTTTCCAGAGGGGTAGAGAGTTCATCATGACAGGGAAGGCAAGGCAGCAGGCAGATATAGTAGCAGGACCAGGAAGCCAAGAGATCACATCTCAACTGCACACAGGAAGCAGAGAGTGCAAACAGGAAGTGGAGTGAGGCCGTGAACCTTTAAAGCCCACTCTGTGTAATGCACTTTCTCCAGCAAGGCTGCACCTCCTAAAGTTTCCATAACCTCCCCAAGCAGCGCCACCAACTGGGGACTGAGTGTTCAAATCCACAAGCTTACCAGAGACATTTTGTTCAGACCACCACAGTAATCCCTCTCTGGAGAATGAGTTAATAATGTACAGAGCACGGAAGCAAAGCCATGCTTTACCTCACTCTTTTTAGAACTTACCTGAAGGAAATAAATGAATGGCTAAAACCAAAATATGTAAGATTTGAAAATTGTATGCTGTGGTTTAGACATGGTTTGAGTTGACCCTAAGGGTTTTCCTGCTGGAAGCTTGGGCCCAGTGGTTGAAGCTTTGAGAGGTAGGGCCTAGAGAGAGGTAAGTAGGGAGCATAACCCTTGGTAGTGATTAATGCTGGTCTCTGAGAACAATTTCTCACAAGAGCAAGTTGTTAGAAAACGAAGCCCTCATGTGCTTGGTCCCTTTTGCATGTGGTTGTACCCATTTCTACTTCTCTATCTGTTGTGTCATAGTCAGAGGTCAAACAGATGAGAGACCACCTGATCTTGGACTTCCAACCTCAAAATTATGGGCTGACAAAACCTTTTTGCTATGGAAAACTTCAGGCATTTTGTTACAGTAGCAGACCATGTCACTGCGTAGGAAGAGAGTCACTGAGACAAAGCAATTGACTGGGTAAGGAATGGTAAAGACCTTGAGAACCATTTGTGAGATGCGAACAAAATGTCTTGTCACCCCAGATAGGGTGCCAGTGACAGAAACAAAAAGGAAAGTTTCCATTCTAACTTGGTGAAGCAATAAGTGTAATTAGGGTTACTTTGAGGGATATGGGTGAAGGGTTCCTTACAGGAGGATGGGCTACACCAGTGATGGGAAAAAGTCTCTTTCCCCAACAACAGTTAGCTGTGTATATATCCTTGGGGAGGGTTGTGGCCTCATGAGCCCCTTTCCCTTCCAGTAATGGAAAGCTACTGGGCCCAGTCTAGTACAAGTCTCCTTTAGGTACACACAGCCATTGATAGTTCAAGAGGGCAGTGGGCATGTTAATGCATGGAGGACAGTTGTTCCACAGCACCATTCCTGGGATTTCTACTGTGCAGAACTATTCCCTGATACAGGGTACAGGTCTTAGGGTAGGTGATGTATATTGGGTCCAATGTGTCTTATGATTTAGGAGCACGTGTCAGGAGAGAGCCAGGAGTAATGGGAACTTAGGAAGAGGTTGAGGCATTTAGAGGCCTTGGTGTGTGGGTCTTGGGTAAAGCTGTGAGGTGAGTGGGTTAGTTACTTTTCTTGTTGCTGCGACAAAGAATCTGACCAAAGCAACTTGAGGAAGGAAGGCTTTGTTCTGGCTCTCAGTTTGCGGGTACAGTTCACTGTGGAAAGTCGCGGTGGTGGGAGTGTGACATAGCTGTTCACATTACATTTCCATTCAGGAAGTAGAGATGAATGCTGGTGCTCAGCTCCCCTTCTCCTTTTCTGTCAGCCCAGCTCCCCAGCCCAGGGAGCGGTGCTGCTCGCATTTGTGTGACTCTTCCCAGCTCAGTCAAGCTAATTAGAAAATCCCTCACAGACATGTCCAGAGGTGAGTTTCTGTGATGATTCTAAATACTGCCGAGTTGACAACCAAGATTAGCCATCACAGTGGGGGATGAGCAGGAAATCTTCTGGATGCTCTTGGGACAGGGAAGGGAGCCGTTGGCAGGCTGGAGGCAGGCCAGGTGACTTACATACCTTGCTAGTAGCACTTGCCCCTCTGACTAAATTCTGTTTGTTGCCTGTCAGGCTTGGGAACACTCCGTGGGCATCATCTGCTTTCACAGTCTCCAAAGACTGGCAGAAGATGTGTCTGACCAGCTTGCTCAAGAAATACAGCAGGCTCTTGCTGGAAAGCCCGCAGGTAAGAGGAGAGGTTCCGGAGCACAGGATGGAAAGCAGAGTCATCTATAGACCCATCGTCCTCCCAAACCCCTCTTGCACACACAGACACACACAATCACACACCACATACACACAGAGCCATGCTAGACACATTACACATGCACACACACACACACACACACACACACACACACACACACACACGGGCCCTGGATCTCAGGGAGGCTGTACTAGGGTCAGAGGAGTACCCATGTATTTAATGGAGCTCTGGGTCTGGTACAGGCAGAGAGGCCAGAGCATGCATCTTT
Organism: Nannospalax galili; assembly: GCF_000622305.1. Classification (NCBI taxonomy): domain Eukaryota; kingdom Metazoa; phylum Chordata; class Mammalia; order Rodentia; family Spalacidae; genus Nannospalax; species Nannospalax galili. The sequence goes on along the minus strand of NW_008339436.1, from coordinate 2,955,652 downwards.
GTGAGGTCTCCTGACTCATTCTTCCAGTCAAGTGAGCTGGCCCTTGGAGGCTTGGTGCAGTGTTGGGGTGTCTATGGGTGAGGGACAGGAGGGAATTCCAGGTGGAAGGAAGTTTGAACATGGCATGAATTGCAGGGCCTCCAGCAGTGTAAGGGGCTGGGTCATGCAAGAAGTGGGATGAAAAGTCTGGATTGTGGGGGTCTGGTCGCTTGTTTCCATTCATTTGGCAGTAGGGAGACATTGATACTGTTACACACTGATGATGAATTAAACAAGGAGGTTGAGCTGACAGAGTAACATTTGGGACAGACTCTTATGGCCTTGGGGTGTGTGGGCAGGACATCTGAGACCTCCAGCAGTGCTCAGGCACATCTTTGGGGATGTGGAGGCCCTGGATGGAGGGAAGCTGGGTGGGCAGGTTACTCTACCAACCAGCTATTGACACTTCCTTCCAGAGCAAGCCCGGGCCGCAGCTGGGAAGTTGCTGCGGTGGAAGGGGGACGTGGATCAGGAGAGCTTCTTGCTCCTGAAGTCAGTGTATGTGCTCACGGGGACAGACTCGGTGAGTTCCAGGCCTCCTGGCCTCTTCCAAGGTGCCCCTAGTTGCCCCTTATCTCTGGGCAGAGAGAAGTCAAATCCAGCTTAGGGTGGTGTATATCCCTTTCTGTGAATTGGCTGTCTCTCCTCCCTTCTACCTCTCTGATGTCACATATGAACTTCAGGGCCTGGTGTTCAGGCCTGGGCCTTGCCTTCTCAGCTGACAAGTGTGTTACCCTTGGCAAATGACTCTGCCACTTGGCTTTGGTTCTGATTTTAGAAATGGAGATAGCCATTTCTTTTTCTAGGGTTAGTGTGGGGATGTTAATGGCTGATGTTCCTCAACCATTTCCTACAGGTGGGGAACAGGCTGGGTGTGTCCCATGCCTGGTGCTAATTAATGCTTCTAGGAACCCTGAGTAGGATTGTGGAGTGCACTGGAGGCTTTTCTGTGTGAAACTCTAGTCCATCTCCCTCCAGAGCCCCTGCCCTGGGTTCCATGTTGCTTCCTGATTGGTCCAACTGGAATGAGGTTCACCTATAGGCCCTTGTCCTGAGTGTGCCATGCCCCATGCTGGCAGTGGCTGTGTCCTCCTGTCCTGGAGCTGGGAGCCTCAGGCTTCCTTCTGAGTGGTTGCTGGGTGAATGGTTGGTCTTCTCTCAGGAAGAGGTTACTCCTGGCAGCTGTGATTATCAGCAGAGATGGCCAGAGGCCTATGCAAGATGAACTAAGAGACTCACACCAGTAGTGGGAGTGGGTATGGAGGTAGTGGAGCAGGGACCCTCAGCACAAGGGGCAGCACAGGTACCAGGTAGATATTTGGATATTTATTTGGTACTGGTGGTACTGGGGTGCACAGCATGCCATGGTTGTGTGGGACAGGTTCATAGGCTGATCTCAGATGCAGGGAAGATCCCTGACTTTTATTTAACTGCCTGGGCCACCACAGGACCCTGAAGCCCAGAGGTTGGGCCTGTCTCCTCCTTAAGAGAGCTTGTTTGCAGTTTCAGTAGGACAAACCCACCTACAGGCCTTACGTCCACATAAGTAGACAGCCCTGAATGAGTGTGGGACATTAAGAGCTGCTGTCAGTGAAGCCTGTGCAAGTTGAGGAGGACAGGGACAGCTGCCCTCAGGGGTCATGGATATCCAAGGGTCCAATAAAGAGGAGGGCATTACCCTGCAGTGAAGCAGTCACCACAGGTAGGTCCTGGAATTGCTTGCACTTCTCATTTGAAGATGTGGAAGGCCAAGAGTAGAAGTGGCTTTCCCACAACTCCACAGATGTGGGGCCCCCCTCAGGTCTGCGTGTCTCTGCTGTGGGTCACCTGTGTGCTTCCCTTGTAGGAGACGCTGGGCAGAGTGGCCGAGTCGGGGCTTCCGGCCCTGCTCCTCCAGTGCCTGTACCTCTTCTTTGCCTTTCCTGTGGAAAAGGATGAGGATGAGTTTTTAGAGAGTGATGTTCAAGGTCAGAGGATGTTTGTACAGGTGAGTGGCTTGGGCCCTGACTTTCCCATGCCCTCTTCTTGCTTTTGGGAGCTGCTCCTAGGAGGCAACTCCTGTTTCTCTTAGCCTTAAGTTTTTAAAAAAACATTTTATTATTATTTTTACTTTATGTGCATGAGTGTATTGCCTGCATGCATGTAAGTGCACCCATGTCGTGCAGTGCCCACGGAGGTCAGAAGAAGGTGTTGGATCCCCTGGAACTGGAGAGATGGACAGTTGTTAGCTGACATGTGGGTACCAGGAATCAAACCTGTATCCTCTGCAAGAGCAGTCAGTGCTCTTAACTGCTCAACCATCTCTCCAGCCCCCTTAGTTTTAAAGTTCCTCTGTCCTCCCTGGAGCCTGGCTCTTACTCTGCCTCAACTCCGCAATGTCTGAGGAGCTGGGGATTGATTTTCTCTCTTGCTATCTTCCTCAGAGCATCTATGTATTAACACTCCCTCCCCTGTGCTCTCACAGAAGATGGGCTCCTCCACCAACTTGACTCCCCTCACTGCCTCAGCCCCTCCTCCCATTTGAGCTCTAGGTTCTGCCTCCCACTCTGGCATTTGGAAGTGCCTTTCTTTGATCCTTTCTCCCTTGACAACAAACATGCTCAGTAGCAAACAACTAAGTATAGTCACATGCCACTTGATATGTCTCAGGTTCTTATAAGTGAATCACTAGATAATGTTATCATTGTGTGAATGACACAGAGTATAGTTACATAAGCCTAGACAGGGCAGGTCAGTTACCTGGTGTAAACTCTTGATGCAATAAAGAGGTATACTATTTCACAGTAAGCTGTTCTTTGCAAGCAGCAAGAGTATGTTCTAAAATAATGATAAACACAGCATAGAGCATATTAATACATATATGGTTATTATCATTATCAAGCATCTTGTACTGTATAAAATTGTATATGATTTAGTTTCTTACAATTGGCACTGTTCACACCACAGATCCATGAGTGATGTTTGCATTGGGGCATTCCTGTGGTTGCTACGATGTCATTTGATAATAGGAATTCCCCAACCTTATTATAATCTTGCAGGATCAGTGTCATATATGTGATTGGCCCATTGTGGACTGAAATGTCCTTATGCCATGTATGTACTTGCTATGCACCCACCCTGTATGTGGGTCTCCCATAGGATATTCCATGCGTCCTTCTGCCATCCTAGAATGTCTAGTATGTCACCCCAACTGTGTGAAAACAAGGTGATTGTGCATAGAGTCAAGGGTTAGAGGGGCGATGGATAGAGCTAGGGCTGGAATCTGGCTTGAGTTTATCCAGTGTATTATCAAGACCCAGCTCCAAAGATGCTCAACCTTTGCTCTAATACCATGCTAGCAGACACTGATACATTCATTCTGATGGAACGGGCTCATGGTGTTTGTCAAGCTTGAAGGCGGTCCCATTGGGCCATGAGTCCAGGGAAGAACTGAACTTGTTAAAAAAAGAGGAGACAGGACTGATCCTCACAGAGCTCTGTGAGCTGTGCAGGGCTTTTGGATTTTGTTCTGAGTGAATGGAACAGTATCAGAAGTCCCTCCAGGAGATGGATTGGAGGATGCAAAGGATCTCACTAAGGTCACAATTCTCACAATCTTATGGGGCAGCAGGACTTGAGCATCAGTCAGAAATCCTGGGACACTTTTCATCCTAGCCAGCTCAAGGTCCTGTTAGCTCATACTTTCGGGTGTGTCCAGCCTGTAGCCCGTGTGGCCACATGTAGCCAAGGATAGCATGACTGCAACCCAACATAAAATCATAATTTAGGTTGGCATGTTGGCTCAGTGGGTCAAAGTGCTTACAGTTATGCCCGATGACATGACTTTGAAGGTGGAAGGAGAGAGAACTGACTCATGTAAGCTGTCCTCTGTTCTCCATACTGGAGTGCACACAGA